>NW_027490384.1:0-300000 GCF_050948175.1 Xylocopa sonorina | reverse complement strand
TCTATTATAGATTGTGGGTCGTTTATCGCGAGAGTTTTTATATTCCGGGCGGCCTCGCGACCTGTCTCGCGGCGCGGCTGGAGGCCGTATTCGTTTCCCGATTGCCGAAGATTATTGTTGAATTGCCTTTTGCGGCACTCTTCGATGGTATGGCCCGGATTTTTGCAGTATCTGCAGTATCTGTCCTGTGACATTAAAGGACGCGGATTTTCGTAAGATGCCCTATTCGTGGGGACATCGCTTGGAATGATCGGACGAGGCGCGTTCGAGATTTGTCGCGGCATGGATCTGGAGCGACAGTCTCTAGCGTAGTGACCAATATTGTTACGGACGGAACAAATTATTTCGTTGCGAACAATTTTTGATTCAGCGCGGGGTCGAGAGGATGTTAAACGTTCGCAATCTAGAATATGACGTTTGTAGAGTTCTCGAGCGCGCGCGAACGCGTCTTGCGGAGACTGTACCTGCGACAACGGAATTTGTAATCTAATTTCGGGGATCAATCCGTCTATAAAACAACGGAGCGTCAGCTCATCCACGTTGGAGGCTGATTGCGAAACGTATGGGGAAAGTCTCTCGCAATCAATTATCGCTGACCGAAGATCTTTAACTCTACTAACGTAATCAAGGATATGTTCCCCGGGCTTCATAAAGATGTTCGTTAATTCACCTCTATAGTGATCGGCGGATCGAATGGCTCCGAATGAATTTCTAAGGATGTCTGTCAGCTCAAGAATGGAATTGCATGGCTCATCCTCTACGGCTAAATATGCGCGACCTTTCAATTTACTTTTCACGAGACGCGTAAATGTGCGCTCGCATCGGGATCAAGTCGTACGCGCGCTTACATGCACGCGTAAATTGCAAACACGTGTATATTTTGGCCATCGTACTGCGGGACGGATTCTAATGCCTATTTTAAAGATAGCTCGTCGTGTGAATTGAGATTATCCACGTACGCGCTTCGCGGTGGCGTTGAATTAAGACCGGGAAATTCGAGAGACGCTGTATCGGTCCTAGTGAGATTTTGAGATCGTCGGAGCGCTTCCAGTTCGCGACGCATCTGATCTAACTGCTGAAGTAACGCGATAGTGTTATCAGCGGCTCGATTGCTTTCAGTCGTATCGGTGGTTCGCGGAAGAGGTTCGGCAAGTGCGTCTTGGAAGTCCATTGTTCGAGCTGCGCGGTGCCCTTTGTCGGCTTCACTAGTTGCGGCGGTGCCTCGAGGCGGCTGGTGACGGGTCTTTACCGGCGTTCGCGTCGCCATAGTTGGTCGCGTTCCCGATCGAGCGGAATTTCTGACGGAAATCGCGAGGCTTATCCCACCGCTGTCACCAAATTCGTGTCACGTCCGGGACCGGGAGAATTTCCGGAGTCGACCGTACGAAACGAAATATAAAACACAGGGCCGATCACTCGATTGTGATGGGTACCGTGGTTTCCTTTTTATGGGACGCGAGCGGTAATTTTACCCTTTTCGATGCGGTAAAGTGAAATTTACTTACCTTTCGTCGATTAACACCTTAATATCCCCTTTCCAGGTACCGCTGTCGTCGAGGGTCACCGGCTGGGACAGTGGACGCGTAAGATGGGCATTGAGGGAGCGTCAATGGAGTGAGGGTCCAGCGACGTTGACCGGACTCGGATGCTGGCGTTGGAGATGTCGGTGGTGCTGCAGGAGGCTGGATGCGGACAGCAGTAACAGCAATCACGGAATGGTAGGCTGGGCACGCCTGGGATCCGTTATATTCCCGCACAAGTTGTCGCAAGAAATTCTTTCTACCGGCGCGGCGCGTCTTCTTGGTAGCGGTGCGACACATACGAGATCTTCTTCTCCTAACTAGATTCGAGTCGGATAAGCGGCGGTCCGCTCTATCGTCGTCGGTCCAGGAGGGCGAAGAACGATCGTCCACTCGGAAGATCTTCCACTTGTATTCGGCACAGATAAGCGGCGGTCCGCTCTATCTAATGCAGAGGTTCAAGTATCTGTATCTCCGCAAAGTAGCGCTGTGTATGGTTGTACGCGAGAACCGGAGGGTGTCGCGTAGATATAAAATGAATAAGGACTCGAATGTAGAAATAAAATAAAGATATATTCTTGATTAATCCTAGCTATACACTTACTTCGCTATCTAGATTTAGAGTAACTTAATGAACTAGAAATAGAACTTAGATTTAGAAATAGAATAGGAACTTGAATACGATTTGAGTTAGAATTCGAGGTTTGAGAGAGGTCTGAAGTCGGGTGATGCCCGGGATGAAGTCGGAAGAGAACCGGAGCCGGGCGATGCCCGGGACGAAGTGGACGATCCACTCGCGTGCACGAGACCTCCTCGGTTCTCGTGGCGCGCGAGTCGCTGAGCCCTTCGAGTGGGGGCGGACGGTAGGAGTAGGGCGGACGGCCCTTGCGGTGGGGCGCGGCTCGCGTTACGCGTGAGCCGCGCGCGTCGAGTGCGCGCGCGAGCGCATCGTTTCTTAGAGAATATTGATTATAAATATATCTTAAAATTATGTGTGAGTGTTGTTCGTGTTACATCGAATAGTGTCGTGTGTACTTAGATCTAGAATTAATATGTATAGTTATATATATTAGAAAAAATGAAGTATGGCTGAGTTACGGTAGGCGATTCGGTGAGTCGTTGTTGCGAAGGTGGATCGTGGGTGTTGTGATTTGCGCGGTAGCGCAAATGGTTGGTCATCTCCGGGGCGTGATTTGCGGGTCGGCTGCCTTGGCTCGGCGAAAGGGGTGTTTACCCGTGCGCTTGGTCGTGGACGGCTGCAGGTAATTCGTCCCTGCTCTCTGTGGGAGGCGTCGGGGGTGGGACGGCGATACGCCGGACGTCACATAAGATATAATATTCATTGCGAAGTGTCATGTATACCTCGTATTCACTTCAAACGTATGTAAATGCGACACTTCCTTGCTAGGAAATAGCGTACTCAGATGTCTACGTATCGTAGCAATAGAGTTCTAATGCTACTTAAATCGCGATATCGCATCTCATTTCTATGTTTCGTGATAAGATATAATATTAATTGCGAAGTGTCATGCATACCTCGTATTCACTTCAAAAGAATGTTAATGCGACTATTGCTTGCTAGGAAGTAGCGTTTGCAGATGCCTACGTATCGTAGCAATAGAGTTCTAATGCTTCTTAGATCGCGATATCGCATCTCATTTCTACGTTTCGTGATAAGTTATAATATTCATTCCGAAAAGTAATGTATACCTCGTATTCACTTCAAAAGAATGTAAATGCGACTATTCCTTGCTAGGAAATAGCGTTTGCAGATGTCTACGTATCGTAGCAATAGAATTCTAATGCTTCTCAAAACGCGATACCGCATCTCATTTCTATGCTTCATGATGAGGCATAATATTAGTTGCGAAGTGTCATGTGTACCTCGTATTCACTCCAGACCAATGTAAATACGACACTTCCTTGCTAGGAAATAGCGTATTCAGATGTCTACGTATCGTAGCAATAGAGTTCTAATGCTACTTTAATCGCGATATCGCATCTCATTTCTATGTTTCGTGATGAGATATAATATTCATTGCGAAGTGTCATGTATACCTCGTATTCACTACAAAAGAATGTAAATGCGACTATTGCTTGCTAGGAAATAGCGTTTGCAGATGTCTACGTATAGTAGCAATAGTGTGCTAGTGCTTCTCAAAACGCGATATGGCATCTCATTTCTATGCTTCATGATAAGATATAATATTCATTGCGAAGTGTCATGTATACCTAGTATTCATTCCAAACGAATGTAAATGCGACACTCCATTGCTAGGAAATACCGTGTTCAGATGTCTACACGTCGAGGCAATAGAGTTCTAATGCTTCTTAACGCGATATCGCATCTCACTTCTATGTTTCATGATAAGATATAATATTCATTGCGAAGTGTCATGTACACCTCATATTCGCTTCAAAAGAATGTAAATGCGACACTTCCATGCTAGGAAATAGCGTCTGCAGATTTCTACGCGTCGAGGCAGTAGAGTTCTAATGCTTCTTAAAACGCGATATCGCATTTCACTTCTATGTTTCATGATAAGATATAATATTCATTGCGAAGTGTCATGTATACCTCCTATTCACTCCAGACGAATGTAAATGCGACACTTCCTTGATAGGAAATAGCGTCTACAGATGTCTACGCATCGAGGCAATAGAGTTCTGATGCTTCTTAAAACGCGATATCGCATCTCACTTCTATGTTTCATGATAAGATATAATATTCATTGCGAAGTGTCATGTACACCTCGTATTCACTTCAAAAGAATGTAAATGCAACTATTGCTTGCTAGGAAATAGCGTTTGCAGATGTCTACGTATCGTAGCAATAGAGTTCTAATGCTTCTCAAAACGCGATATCGCGTCTCATACCTATGCTTCATGATAAGATATAATATTCATTGCGAAGTGTCATGTATACCTCCTATTCACTCCAGACGAATGTAAATGCGACACTTCCTTGCAAGGAAATAGCGTCTGCAGATGTCTACGCATCGAGGCAACAGAGTTCTGATGCTTCTTAAAACGCGATATCGCATCTCACTTCTATGTTTCATGATAAGATATAATATTCATTGCGAAGTGTCACGTACACCTCGTATTCACTACAAAAGAATGTAAATGCGACACTTCCATGCAAGGAAATAGCGTCTGCAGATGTCTACGCGTCGAGGCAATAGAGTTCTAATGCTTCTTAAAACGCGATATCGCATCTCACTTCTAAGTTTCATGATAAGATATAATATTCATTGCGAAGTGTTATGTATACCTCGTATTCACTCCAAACGTATGTAAATGCGACACATCCTTGCCAGGAAATAGCGTATTCAGATGTCTACGTATCGTAGCAATAGCGTTCTAAAGCTACTTAAATCGCGATATCACATCTCATTTATATGTTTCGTGATAAGACATAATATTCATTGCGAAGTGTCATGTATACCTCGTATTCACTCCAAACGAATGTAAATGCGACACTTCCTTGCTAGGAAATAGCGTACTCAGATGTCTACGTATCGTAGCAATAGAGTTCTAATGCTACTTAAATCGCGATATCGCATCTCATTTCTATGTTTCGTGATAAGATATAATATTCATTGCGAAGTGTCATGTATACCTCGTATTCACTTCAAAAGCATGTAAATGCGACTATTGCTTGCTAGGAAATTGCGTTTGCAGATGTCTACGTATAGTAGCAATAGAGTTCTAATGCTTCTCAAAACGCGATATCGCGTTTCATTTCTATGTTTCCTGATAAGATATAATATTCATTGCGAAGTGTCATGTACACCTCGTATTCACTTCAAAAGAATGTAAATGCGACACTTCCATGCTAGGAAATAGCGTCTGCAGATTTCTACGCGTCGAGGCAATAGAGTTCTAATGCTTCTTAAAACGCGATATCGCATTTCACTTCTATGTTTCATGATAAGGTATAATATTCATTGCGAAGTGTCATGTATACCTCCTATTCACTCCAGACGAATGTAAATGCGACACTTCCTTGCTAGGAAATAGCGTCTGCAGATGTCTACGCATCGAGGCAATAGAGTTCTGATGCTTCTTAAAACGCGATATCGCATCTCACTTCTATGTTTCATGATAAGATATAATATTCATTGCGAAGTGTCATGTACACCTCGTATTCACTTCAAAAGAATGTAAATGCGACACTTCCATGCAAGGAAATAGCGTCTGCAGATGTCTACGCGTCGAGGCAATAGAGTTCTAATGCTTCTCAAAACGCGATATCGCATCTCATTTCTATGCTTCATGATAAGGCATAATATTCATTGCGAAGTGTCATGTATACCTCGTATTCACTCCAAACGAATGTAAATGCGACACTTCCTTGCTAGGAAATAGCGTACTCAGATGTCTACGTATCGTAGCAATAGAGTTCTAATGCTACTTAAATCGCGATATCGCATCTCATTTCTATGTTTCGTGATAAGATATAATATTCATTGCGAAGTGTCATGTATACATCGTATTCACTTCAAAAGCATGTAAATGCGACTATTGCTTGCTAGGAAATTGCGTTTGCAGATGTCTACGTATAGTAGCAATAGAGTTCTAATGCTTCTCAAAACGCGATATCGCGTCTCATTTCTATGTTTCCTGATAAGATATAATATTCATTGCGAAGTGTCATGTACACCTCGTATTCACTTCAAAAGAATGTAAATGCGACACTTCCATGCAAGGAAATAGCGTCTGCAGATGTCTACGCGTCGAGGCAATAGAGTTCTAATGCTTCTCAAAACGCGATATCGCATCTCATTTCTATGCTTCATGATAAGGCATAATATTCATTGCGAAGTGTCATGTATACCTCCTATTCACTCCAGACGAATGTAAATGCGACACTTCCTTGCTAGGAAATAGCGTCTGCAGATGTCTACGCATCGAGGCAATAGAGTTCTGATGCTTCTTAAAACGCGATATCGCATCTCACTTCTATGTTTCATGATAAGATATAATATTCATTGCGAAGTGTCATGTACACCTCGTATTCACTTCAAAAGAATGTAAATGCGACACTTCCATGCAAGGAAATAGCGTCTGCAGATGTCTACGCGTCGAGGCAATAGAGTTCTAATGCTTCTCAAAACGCGATATCGCATCTCATTTCTATGCTTCATGATAAGGCATAATATTCATTGCGAAGTGTCATGTATACCTCGTATTCACTCCAAACGAATGTAAATGCGACACTTCCTTGCTAGGAAATAGCGTACTCAGATGTCTACGTATCGTAGCAATAGAGTTCTAATGCTACTTAAATCGCGATATCGCATCTCATTTCTATGTTTCGTGATAAGATATAATATTCATTGCGAAGTGTCATGTATACATCGTATTCACTTCAAAAGCATGTAAATGCGACTATTGCTTGCTAGGAAATTGCGTTTGCAGATGTCTACGTATAGTAGCAATAGAGTTCTAATGCTTCTCAAAACGCGATATCGCGTCTCATTTCTATGTTTCCTGATAAGATATAATATTCATTGCGAAGTGTCATGTACACCTCGTATTCACTTCAAAAGAATGTAAATGCGACACTTCCATGCTAGGAAATAGCGTCTGCAGATCTCTACGCATCGAGGCAATAGAGTTCTGATGCTTCTTAAAACGCGATATCGCATCTCACTTCTATGTTTCATGATAAGATATAATATTCATTGCGAAGTGTCATGTACACCTCGTATTCACTTCAAAAGAATGTAAATGCGACACTTCCATGCAAGGAAATAGCGTCTGCAGATGTCTACGCGTCGAGGCAATAGAGTTCTAATGCTTCTCAAAACGCGATATCGCATCTCATTTCTATGCGTCATGATAAGGCATAATATTCATTGCGAAGTGTCATGTATACCTCGTATTCACTCCAAACGAATGTAAATGCGACACTTCCTTGCTAGGAAATAGCGTACTCAGATGTCTACGTATCGTAGCAATAGAGTTCTAATGCTACTTAAATCGCGATATCGCATCTCATTTCTATGTTTCGTGATAAGATATAATATTCATTGCGAAGTGTCATGTATACATCGTATTCACTTCAAAAGCATGTAAATGCGACTATTGCTTGCTAGGAAATTGCGTTTGCAGATGTCTACGTATAGTAGCAATAGAGTTCTAATGCTTCTCAAAACGCGATATCGCGTCTCATTTCTATGTTTCCTGATAAGATATAATATTCGTTGCGAAGTGTCATGTACACCTCGTATTCACGTCAAAAGAATGTAAATGCGACACTTCCATGCTAGGAAATAGCGTCTGCAGATCTCTACGCGTCGAGGCAACAGAGTTCTAATGCTTCTTAAAACGCGATATCGCATTTCACTTCTATGTTTCATGATAAGGTATAATATTCATTGCGAAGTGTCATGTATACCTCCTATTCACTCCAGACGAATGTAAATGCGACACTTCCTTGCTAGGAAATAGCGTGTTCAGATGTCTACGCATCGAGGCAATAGAGTTCTGATGCTTCTTAAAACGCGATATCGCATCTCATTTCTATGCTTCATGATAAGGCATAATATTCGTTGCGAAGTGTCATGTATACCTAGTATTCATTCCAAACGAATGTAAATGCGACACTTCCTTGCTAGGAAATAGCGTGTTCAGATGTCTACGTATCGTAGCAATAGATTTCTAATGCTACTTAAATCGCGATATCGCATCACATTTCTATGTTTCGTGATAAGATATAATATTCATTGCGAAGTGTCATGTATACCTCGTATTCTCTTCAAAAGAATGTAAATGCGACTATTGCTTGCTAGGAAATAGTGTTTACAGATGTCTACGTATAGTAGCAATAGAGTTCTAATGCTTCTCAAAACGCGATATCGCATCTCATTTCTATGTTTCATGATAAGATATAATATTCATTGCGAAGTGTCATGTATACCTCTAATTCACTTCAAAAGAATCTAAATGCGACATTTGCATGCTAGGAAATAGCCTTTGCAGATACCTCCGCATCGAAGCAATAGGGTTCTAATGCTTTTTAAAACGAGATGTCGTATTTCATTTCTATGTTTCGTGATAAGATATAATATTCATTGCGAAGTGTCATGTACACCTCGTATTCACTTCAAAAGAATGTAAATGCGACTATTGTTTGCAAGGAAATAGCGTTTGCAGATGTCTACGTATCGTAGCAATAGCGTTCTAATGCTACTTAAATCGCGATATCACATCTCATTTATATGTTTCGTGATAAGATATAATATTCATTGCGAAGTGTCATATATAACTCGTATTCACTTCAGAAGAATGTAAGTGCGACACTTCCATGCTAGGGAATAGCGTTTGCAGATGTCTCCGCATCGAGGCCATAGGGTTCTAAAGCTTCTTAAAACGCGATATAGCATCTCTCTACTATGTTTCATGATAAGATATAATATTCATTGCGAAGTGTCATGTATACCTCGTTTTCACTTCAAAAGAATGTAAGTGCGACACTTCCATGCTAGGAAATAGCGTCTGCAGATGTCTACACGTAGAGGCAATAGAGTTCTAATGCTTCTTAAAACGCGATGTCGCATCACATTTCTATGTTTCCTGATAAGATATAATATTCATTGCGAAGTGTCATGTATACCTCGTATTCACTTCAAAACGATGTAAGTGCGACACTTCCATGCTAGGAGATAGCGTTTGCAGATGTCTACATATCGTAGAAATAGCGTTCTAATGCTACTTAAATCGCGATATCACATCTCATTTATATGTTTCGTGATAAGATGTAATATTCATTGCGAAGTGTCATGTATAACTCGTATTCACTTCAGAAGAATGTAAGTGCGACACTTCCATGCTAGGAAATAGCGTTTGCAGATCTCTCCGCATCGAGGCCATAGGGTTCTAAATCTTCTTAAAACGCGATATCGCATCTCTCTTCTATGTTTCATGATAAGACATAATATTCATTGCGAACTGTCATGTATACCTCGTATTCACATCAAAAGAATGTAAGTGCGACACTTCCATGCTAGGAAATAGCGTCTGCAGATGTCTACACGTATAGGGAATAGAGTTCTAATGCTTCTTAAAACGCGATGTCGCATCACATTTCTATGTTTCCTGATAAGATATAATGTTCATTGCGAAGTGTCATGTATACCTCGTATTCACTTCAAAAGTATGTAAGTGCGACACTTCCATGCTAGGAAATAGCGTTTGCAGATGTCTATGTACCGTAGCAATAGAGTTCTAATGCTTCTCAAAACGCGATATCGTATCTCAATTCTATGCTTCATGATAAGATATAATATTCATTGGGAAGTGTCATGTATACCTAGTATTGACTCCAAACGAATGTAAATGCGACACTTCCTTGCTAGGAAATAGCGTCTCCAGATATCTACGTATCGTTGCAATAGAGTTCTAATACTGCTTAAAACGCGATATCGCATCTCACTTCTATGTTTCACGATAAGGTATAATATTCATTGCGAAGTGTCATGTATAACTCTTATTCACTTCAAAATAATGTAAATGCGACACTTCCTTGCTAGGAGATAGCGTTTGCAGATGTCTCCGTACCGAAGCAATAGAGTTCTATTACTTCTTAAAACGGTATATCGCATCTCATTTCTATGTTTCATGACATGATATAATATTGATTGCGAAGTGTCATGTATTCCTCGTACTCACATGTAAAGAATGTAAATGCGACAGTTCCTTGCTATGTAATAGCGTTTGCAAATGTCTACGTATCGAAGCAATAGAGTTCTAAAGCTTCTTAAAACACGATATCGCATCTCATTTCTATGTTTCATGATAAGATATAATATCCATTCCGAAGTGTCATGTATACCTCGTATTCATATCAAAAGAATGTAAGTGCGACACTTCCTTGCTAGGAAATAGCGTTTGCAGATGTCTACGTATCGAGGCAATAGTGCTCTAATGCTTCTTAAAATGCGATATCGCATCTCATTTCTATGTTTCATGATAAGATATAATATCCATTCCGAAGTGTCATGTATACCTCGTATTCACTTCAAAATAATGTAAATGCCACACTTCCTTGGTAGGAAATGGCGTTTTCAGATGTCTACGTATCGAAGCAGCAGAGTTTTAATGCTTCTCAAAACGCGATATCGCATCGCAGTTCTATGTTTCATGATAAGATGTAATATTCATTGCGCAGTGTTACGTGCACCTCGTCTGCACTTCAAAAGGTTGTAAATGCAACATATCGTTGTATACATCGTCTGCACTTCAAAAGATTGTATATGCCACAATTCCATGCTAGAAAGTAGCGTTTCGAGTTGTCTACGTATCGAAGAAATAGAGTTCTAATGCTTCTTATAACGCGATTTCGCATCTCATTTCTATGTTTCATGATAAGAAACAGTATCAATCGCGAAGTGTTATGTATAATTCGTCTACACATCTAAAGAATGTATATGGCAGACTTCCTTGCATAGGAAATGCGTTTCGAGATGTCAGCGTATAGAAGCAATAAGGTTCTAATGCTTCCTAGGACGCGATATCGCATTACATTTATATGTTTCGTGATAAGATATAATATTCATAGCGAAGTGTCATGTATACCTCGTATTCACTCCAAAAGAATGTAAATGCGACTATTCCTAGCTAGGAAATAGCGTTTGCAGATGCCTACGTATCGTAGCAATAGAGTTGTAGTGCTTCTCAAAACGCGATATCGCATCTCATTTCTATGCTTCATGATAAGATATAATATTTTTTGGGAAATGTCATGTATACCTCGTATTCACTCCAAACGAATGTAAATGCGACACTTCCTTGCTGGGAAATTGCGTATTCAGATGTCAACGTATCGTAGCAATAGAGTTCTAATGCTACTTAAATCGCGATATCGCATCTCATTTCTATGCTTCATGATAAGATATAATATTCATTGCGAAGTGTCATGTATACCTCGTATTCACTTCAAAAGAATGTAAATGCGACGTTTCCATCCTTGGGAATATCGTTTGCAGATGCCTACGTATCGTAGCAATAGATTTCTAATGCTACTTAAATCGCGATATCGCATTACATTTATATGTTTCGTGATAAGATATAATGTTCATTGCGAAGTGTCATGTATACCTCGTATTCACGTCAAGAGAATGTAAATGCGAATCTCCCTTGCTAGGAAATAGCGTTTGCAGATGCCTACGTATCGTAGCCATAGAGTTCTAGTGCTTCATAGATCGCGATATCGCATCTCATTTCTATGTTTCGTGATAAGTTATAATATTCATTCCGAAGTGTTATGTATATCTCGAATTCACGTCAAAGGAATGCAAATGCGACACTTCCATGCAAGGAAATAGCGTTTGCAAATATCTCCGCATCGATGCAATAGGGTTATAATGCTTCTTAAAACGCGCTATCGCATCTCACTCCTATGTTACATGATAAGATATAATGTTCATTGCGAAGTGTCATGTATACCTCGTATTCACTTCAAAAGAATGTAAATGCGCATCTTCCTTGCTAGGAAATAACGTTTGCAGATGCCTACGTATCGTAGCAATAGAGATCTAATGCTACTTAAATCGCGATATCGCATCTCATTTGTATGTTTCGTGATAAGATATAATATTCATTCCGGAGTGTCATGTATACCTCGTATTCACTTCAAAAGAATGTAAAGGCGACTATTGCTTGCTAGGAAATAGCGTTTGCAGATGTCTATGTAGCGTAGCACTAGAGTTCCAATGCTACTTAAATCGCGATATCGCATCACATTCATATGATTCGTGATGAGATATAATATTCATTGCGAAATCTCATGTGTACCTCGTATTCACTTCAAAAGAATGTAAGTGCGACACTTCCATGCTAGGAAATAGCGTGTGCAGATGTCTCCGCATCGAGGCCATAGAGTTCTAATACTTCTTAAAACGCGATATCGCATCTCTCTTCTATGTTTCATGATAAGATATAATATTCATTGCGAAGTGTCATGTATACCTCGTATTCTCTCCAAACGAATGTAAATACAACACTTCCTTCGTAGGAAATAGCTTATTCAGATGTCTACGTATCGTAGCAATAGAGTTCTAATGCTTCCAAAATCTCGATATCGCATCTCACATCTATGATTCATGATAAGATATAATATTCATAGCGAAGTGACATGTACACCTCGTATTCACTACAAAAGAATGTAAATGCGACACTTCCATGCTAGGAAATAGCGTCTGCAGATGTCTACGCGTCGAGGCAATAGAGTTCTAATGCTTCTTAAAACGCGATATTGCATCTCACTTCTATGTTTCATGATAAGATATAATATTCATTGCGAAGTGTCATGTACACCTCGTTTTCACTTCAAAAGAATGTAAATGCGACACTTCCATGCTAGGAAATAGCGTCTGCAGAACTCTACGCTTCGAGGCAATAGAGTTCTAATGCTTCTTAAAACGCGATATCGCATCTCACTTCTATGTTTCACGAGAAGATATAATGTTCTTTGCGAAGTGTCATTTATACCTCGTATTCACTTCAAAAGAATGTAAATGCGAATCTTCCTTGCTAGGAAATAACGTTTGCAGATGCCTACGTATCGTAGCAATAGAGTTCTAATGCTTCTTAGATCGCGATATCGCATCTCATTTCTATGTTTCGTGATAAGTTATAATATTCATTGCGAAGTGTCATGTATACCTCGTATTCACTTCAAATGAATGTAAGTGCGACACTTCCATGCTAGGAAATAGCGTTTGCAGATGTCTCCGCATCGAGGCCACAGAGTTCTAATGCTTCTTAAAACGCGATATCGCACCTCACTTCTATGCTTCATGATAAGATATAATATTCATTGCGAAGTGTTATGTATACATCGTATTCACTTCAAAAGAATGTAAATGCGACTATTGCTTGCTAGGAGATAGCGTTTGCAGATGTCTACGTATCGTAGCCATAGTGTTCTAATGCTACTTAAATCGGGATATCGCAACTCATTTATATGTTTCATGATAAGATATAATATTTAATCCGAAGTGTCATGTAAACCTCGATTTCACATCAAAAGAATGAAAATGCGACTATTGCTTGCTATGAAAGATCGTTTGCAGATGTCTACGTATCGTAGCAATAGAGTTCTAATGCTTCTCAAAACGCGATATCGCATCTCATATCTATGTTTCCTGATAAGATATAATATTCATTGCGAAGTGTCATGTATTCCTCGTATTCACTTCAAAAGAATGTAAATGCGATTATTGCTTGCTAGGAAATAGCGTTTGCAGATGTCTACGTATCGTAGCAATAGCGTTCTAATGCTACTTATATCGCCATATCACATCTCATTTATGTGTTTCGTGATAAGATATAATATTCATTGCGAAGTGTCATGTATACCACGTATTCACTTCAAATGAATGTAAGTGCGACACTTCCATGCTACGAAATAGCGTTTGCAGATGTCTCCGCATCGAGGCCATAGAGTTCTAATGCTTCTTAGAACGCGATATCGCATCTCATTTCTATGTTTCGTGATAAGATATAATATTCATTGCGAAGTCTCATGTATACCTCCTATTCACTTCAAAAGAATGTAAATGAGACACTTCGATGCTAGGAAATAGCGTCTGCAGATGTCTCCGCATCGAGACCATAGAGTTCTAATGCTTCTTAGATCGCGATATCGCATCTTATTTCTATGTTTCGTGATAAGATATATTATTCATTCTGAAATGTCATGTATACCTCGCATTCACTTCAAGAGAATGTAAATGCGACACTTCCATGCTAGGAAATAGCGTCTGCAGATGTCTACGCGTCGAGGCAATAGAGTTCTAATGCTTCTTAAAAAGCGATAACGCATGTCACTTCTATGTTTCATATGTCAGGTCCCGGAGTGCCGATGCACTCGATACGTTAAAACGAGTTTAAGCCGGTTCCCGAAATCAACGCGAATTGCGCGGAGCTGGGTTCGTTGGCGGTTAGGACGCGGTTTACCGAATAAAACATGCAGCACTTACCTTTTCGATGCATAGAATTCCTATTTGCTTTCCCGTTCCAGGTATCGTGGACGTCGTGGGTCGGAGACCGGGATCGCAGCGGCGTACGGCTGGAACGGCGGAACGGTTATCGGAACAAGGCGCCACGCAGGTTGATCCTGGCTGGTGCGTATCGTCGCTGAAATTGGACGGTCCTGGGCTCGTACGGGACGTACGGCGGCGAAAACCTCCTTGACGGGAACGGAAGCTGCTCGATGATGATCCGGATACGGGTACTCGGGTGTACCTCCCACGTATTCGCGAATAAGATGTCGAATATATTCTTTTCGTCCCGCGCGTCGTGTACGCTTTCTCGGAGGCTCGGAGTTCATCGAGAGTATTTGCGCTTTGACAGAGTACTGCTCGGCTAAGCGTTGGTTCGCTCTAGCTTGCAGGGATCCGCGTGGGCGCAAGATACTCGGTTACGGTAGCAGTGAAGTAAGAGCGGCCAAGCGTTGGTTCGCTCTAACCGTCCAGCTTCAAGACTATCGCAGACGAATTCGGAACTAGTAAGATATTCGCGAGCGTACCAGCGAATTAGAATTAGGAATTGTGATTGAATATTGAATAAAGAGGCGTTGGATTTGGTAAAAGCTAATGTATATTCTATAATTTCACTACCCTAATACACTTCGACTAATTCTAAGATATTGAGTAAGGTTACAATAAGAGATTGAAATAGAACTAAGTTTACGTTAAGGACTCCGCTAAGGGAGATGCGAAAAAAAGAGAAGCATTAGAGCTGAGAACTCGTTGCTTGGGAGCCAAGTGCTCGATTCGGAGGCGAGATAGGAACTGACTTCGGATCAGCGCGTCCGCGACCTCCTCGGGTCGCGAGGCGCGCGAGTCGCTGGGCCCCGGAGTGGGGACGGCGCGTGGCGGAAGAGCGGGGAGGCCGCTCGTGGTGGGGACGACCGCGTTACGCGGTGAGCCGCGCGCGTCGGCCGCGCGCTCGAGCGTGAACGTGTCTTAATTCTAGCGCACTTATATTATGTACATTTCCTTAATTCTATGTGTTTGTGGTGTGTGTATGTACATGAACGTGTCGTGTGCTTATACCTAAGACCGCATGTACGTGAATAGGGAATATGGGTGCGTAATTGCGGGTGAGTCCAGGAAGTAGTTGTCGTATTGCTCCTCTGGAGATGACGTGGGTGGAGACGGCCTCCTGGGGGTGGAAGGTGGTACGCCTGACGTTACACCACCCCCCTTGGAAAAAGAATCTCGGCCATGCCGAGATCTCTTGTCTGTCCTTCGGAACTCGGAGGGTTGGAATTTCTCGCCTGGCTCGTCCTGGCGAGGTCGTTTGAGTACTGGACGGCGTTGATGAGCATTGTTCGTACTGGAGGAACTAGAGTCACTTTCGCGATTAGCGTTCGTTTGAAGTTCACTGGTTTCACTATCACTCAGTTCGAATTGTGTCACTTTCATTTCACCCATTCTTGCGCTATACATACTATGCATTCTTTTACACAGCTTAATTTTATTAGTATGCACAATCTTATGTCGGCCTTTTACATTGAGTTTGACGTTGTTTTTGTTCAAAACTTCGAGAATTCTGTATGGTCCCGAATACTGTGCTTGAAATTTATGTTTATGGGGTTCTTTTAAGAGATAAACCCATTGACCAACCTCGAAATTTTGAACGTTAAGATTTCGATCGTAATAAAATTTGGATTTTTGTTTCGCGTTATCTAAATTGGTTTTCGCTATTTCCTGTGATTTTGAAATTCTCTCGTGGAGCTCGATAAGGTAATCGCTATATGTCTCGTTTTCGGAATTATCCTGAAAAGGAGTGGCTGACGGTGTCCTTGCTATTCTTCCAAACACTAGTTCGTGCGGTGTATACAGCGTTCCCTCGTGTACACTAGTATTATACGAGAACATTGCATACGGTAACCACTTTTCCCAGTTGTTACTCGCCTCGATATAGTGCTTCAAATACTCGGCCAAGACATGGTGGGATCTCTCAACAGACCCGTTCGTTTGAGGATGAAATGCAGTGGATTTGTACTGTTTAATGCGAAACTTAATTGCTATTGCTTTGATCAGACTGTTTATGAAATTTGAGCCCTGATCTGTAAGTATACCCTTCGGGCATCCGAACTTGCAAATGAATTCTCTGATCAATGCATCGGCAATGTCGACTGCGGTAGTTGTTTTTAGAGGGATAGCTATGGAATATTTCGTGAGGAGATCCTGAATGGTCAGTATATTCGTAAAACCATCAGGTGTTTCAGGGAGAGGACCCATAACATCCATAGAGATCTTATCAAAGGCCCTGCCAGGGGTGTCTGTCAAGGTAAGCGGTTGCCTGGTTTTGATTCTAACTAATTTTTCAGTTTGGCAACTCTTACACTTGCCGATATATTCTTGAATTTGTGTCTTCATATTAGGCCAGAAATATTGTTGCCTAATACGGGAGTAAGTTTTATTGACGCCCTTGTGGCCTCCCACGGGTGAGTCGTGGTTTTCTTTAATTATCTTCAATCTGTCTTCGATCGAAGGGGTTCGAATTAAGCCCTGGCAGACTGTGATACAGGTATTTGTCTCGTAAAATAGATCTTGTAGGATTTTTTGTATTCTGGACCAGGAAATGGAATCGATGGAAGTTTGTGCGATGCTGAATGATGATAATTGTAATTCATTCACCACGTCGTATAAGGATCGGAAAGTTTCTATGGCTGTTTGGAAATCGACCGTTCTGCTGGGGTGATCGATAATTGGAAGTTGGATTTGAAAATCTTGTTCGATTTTGATAACCCTTGCTTTTGAGAGGGTGAGATCTCTGTGTGGGATGAATTTGCCGGCTCTCTCGAGGTCTTTGGCGCCCGTGTCGTATGGGTGCCCTGACCGTGTGACGAAAACAACCAAGTTGTCTCGTCTTGTTGAAATGGGGTCGCGGCTAAATTTAAATAACGGCTCGTATCTGACGTGCTCGTTTGGAAGAGGAATATAGAATTCTGGATTATCGGAAGCAGGGTGCGGAGACGGTGATGCGTCGGTAGAGGAGGGAATATCTGGCGTCGGTAAATCAGTTCCCGATGTTACCGGTGTAGGAGGTGGCGCTGGAGTGGAGTATTTTTTGCGAAGTTCCGGGGAGACGTCAAAGATGTCGTCCTCGGAGTCGTGACTATGGGAAAGCGGGAAAATTTGGACAGGATTTCGCGACAATGCGTCTGCATTTACGTTTGTCTTTCCGCTTTTGTAAACCATTTCGTAGTCAAACTCTGCAAGTTTGAGCCTCCAACGCACGAGTCTACTGGATGGGTCTTTGACCGAGTTCATCCACACTAACGGCCGATGATCGGTAACAAGTTTAAATTGATTACCGTATATATACGGTCGAAAATAGTGGACAGCGTAGACAATCGCCAGACACTCCTTCTCGATAGTGGAATAATTCCTTTCCGCGGTGTTCAGTAATCGCGACGTATACGCGATTGGCAAATCGCGGCCTATCGGACCCTGACTTAAAATAGCGCCGATCGCTTCGGCGGACGCATCGGTGGTTATTACAAACGGTTTCTTGAAATTTGGATATTGTAATATGGGCGCCTCGCATAGGCAGTCCCGAAGTCTTACAAAGGAATTTTCTTGTTCGTTGCGCCACGTAAAAGGCGCGTCCTTTTTGAGTAGATTTGTCAACGGTTTGGCGATTTGTGAAAAGTTCGCTATAAATCTCCTATAATACCCCGCGAGCCCGAGAAATTGTTTGATTTGCTTCGCGTTTCGGGGTCGTGGGAAATTTTTCACGGCACTTATCTTATTGGGGTCCGGTTTTACCCCGTGTTCGCTGATGATATGTCCTAGATAACTAACCTCTCTCCTCAGGAACTCGCATTTGTCCGGTTGCAAAACAAGATTAGCTTCTTTCAGCCTTTGCATTAATTTTTCGAACTTATTTTTGTGCTCCTGAAGAGAGCTGGCGTATATGACAATATCATCCAAATAAACAAAAATTTCGTTGCCTTGAAGACCGGACAGGACGTTGTCCATGAGTCTTTGGAAGGTTGCGGGCGCATTTTTCAGGCCGAAAGGCATCCTTTTAAACTCGTAGTGCCCGTGCGGCGTGGAAAATGCGGTTTTCGGAATATCGGCGGGTTCCATAGGAATTTGGTGGAACCCGCTCGCGAGGTCGAAGGTGCTAAAATACTTTGCGCTCCCGAGCTGGTCCAAGATCTCGGTGATGCAAGGGAGGGGATACGCGTCGGCTACGGACTTCTCATTAAGCGCGCGATAGTCTATCACGACGCGCCACTGTTTGTTGCCCAAGGAATCTGGTTTCTTGGGTACAACCCACAGTGGTGAATTGAATGGCGATTTTGAAGGAGAGATGACATCCTTTTGTAATAACTTCTCGACTTGTCGCCGAATCTCCTCCTTGTGGGCTGGCGGAAAGCGATACTGCTTTACATTTACGGGGCGATCGTCGATCGTCGGAATTTTATGCGTAGCGGCCGACGTATAACCTAATTTGTCGCCTTCGATATGAAAGCGATCCTGCGCGCTGTAGATGAGACGGATTACATGGTCCTTTTCCTCAGGATTGAGGTGATCGAGACGGAGGAGCTTCAGTATGCGTTCTAGACGCGATTCCGAGGATTCAGCGGATTTCGGCGGTAGCGGCGTTTTCGGCTTCGAATCCCGCTTTACATTGTTACCGACTGCTTGCGCGTAGGATAATTGTTGTACGCTAGCTACGTTGTAACGCGAAGGAGGAGCTTCGTTCGTCGAGTAGGATGTCGGATTAGAAATTGAATTAGAATTAGAATTTTCCCTTATGCGGGATGAGCCGATCGGTACAGCGGATACAGTGGATTTAGAATTGGAAATAGCAGATTTAGTAAAAATTGGAAATAGTAAAGGACTCTCTTCCTCGTGGAGGGGGGTCATGGTTTGAATTGGCTCGAGGTTTACGTTGGGTAAGGTGATTTCCACCGCGCGGTCCGAAGAATTAATTATTCTGGTGACGGCTTTACCCTGTATTACCCTTACCAATGCGTTTCCGAAGAATATCCCCGGCGCCAAATCTATACGCGGAATTATTCCTTCCGGGAGGTTCGAGTTAATTACGCGGACCTTAATCCCGATATTCGAGCGCGGGGGAATTGCTATTCGATCTCCGCACTTCGGAGAAGAGACTTTATTCTTTATCTTCGAATTACGTTTCGCAGGCTTATCGCGTTTCGAAGGAGACTGTGCTTCACGCGGAGGCTGCGGCGACGGCGGGCCGGAGATAGGATTTCGATGCGGCGTACTCGGAGTTTGTTTATTTTGCAGCGATAGCGGAGGAGTAGGTTTCGGATGCGGCGACGGTTCGTCGATTGGTTTTACTTCGTTCTCGAAGGGAATTGTCTGACCGTTCCATCGAATATATTTCTTTAAAAACGAAATCTCCGCGTCCGCGCAAAATCCCGAGCCAAGGATTCCCGCAGTTTTGAGTGGAAAATCGTCCCTCACCACGTTGAAAGGGACGACGCGGTCGAAAATAACTAAGTTTACCGTCCCTAGGGTAACGGTTCTGCCGTCGGTAACACCCGTTATTACGACTATTTCCGTAGTATCTATACGCGCGGACGATTTTAACGCTGAACGTTTAATAATATTGACTTCCGCCCCGGTATCGATCATGAATCGTGTCGGCGCGACTAGAAGTTCTGTTTGCAAAATAACGTTCGGCGTACTCGTTTTGCCGGTGATGTTTACTGCGGCATCTCGGTTGAATCGGCGTTCATATCGTTTGCTGCGAGAGGGCGGACTCTTGGTGCGGCCTCGCGACCTGTCTCGCGGCTGGTGCGGAGGCCGTGGTCGTTTCCCGAGTTTCTAGCTAAATTATTATTATACTGCCGCTTCCGGCACTCGTCGATATCGTGCCCAGGACTTTTGCAGTATCTGCAGAATTTACTAGCGTCTCTAGAAAAAATTTGCCGCGGCTGTTCGAACGCGGCGCGCTGTGCGGGAGGGGGCGCGTCCCTGGGTCGCAGGTAAGCGTCCCGACGTTCTTGCGAAAGGTACGGCGGATTCGCTTTAAAGCGGCATTCAGTCGCGTAATGGCCATAATTGTTGCATTTGTTACAAACTATTTCCGTACGTTTTTCGCGTGAATCTGCTCGTGACCGTGTTTTTCCTAACCGATTACAGTCGCGTTCGTATATTTGAAATAATTCCCGTGCTCGGGTGAAAATTTGTTGTAACGTATGGAACGAGTCTGTTGGCATTTGCATCCTAATTTCGGGGATAAGCCCGTCTCTGAAACACTGCGATGTTAGTTTGTTTACCGCTTCAAGAGACTCTTGAGGGTCTCGCTGAGTGAGGCGGTCGCAATCTATTATGGCGTTTCGTAGGTCTTTAACGCGGCCAATGTAGTCGAGAATATGTTCACCGGCGCGCATATATATATTTGTGAGTTCGCCCTTATAATGTTCGGCGGATTTAACGGGCGCGAACGAACTACGAAGAATGTCGGTTAATTGAAGGATCGTTGTACATGGTTCGTCCTCTAAAGCGGCATAAGCGCGTCCTTTGAGTTTGCCTTTAAGCAAACGTGTAAAAGTGCGTTCGCAGCCGTTAGGGATTAACTCGTAAGCTCTTTTACATGCCCGAGTGAATTGCAAAACCGGGATATTCTGCCCGTCGAATGCAGGTATGGCTTCGAGTGCCTGTTTAAGGGACAGCTCATCGTGCTGTGAATAGTGCGCGTAAGGAAAAGTACCTGAGCTTTGTGTCGGAGTCGGATCTAAGTGCGGAAAATCTAGCGGCACCGTGTTTTCGCGTGTTAAGTCTGGCGTTCGTCGAATCGCCTCTATTTCGCGGCGTAGAATTTCGATTTGTTGTAATAGCGCAACGGTATTGGGATCCGCGTTATCACTTGCTTTCGCGGAACCGCTCGGTCGCGCGTTGTCCGGAATTTGATCGCTAGCGGTATCTTGAAAATCGAGCGTTCTGCTTATGCGTTTGTCGCGGTCGGCTTCTTGCATCGCGGCTGCTTTTTGTGCCTGTTGGCGTGTCTTTGTCGGTGGCGTCCTGGTTGCCATGGCTTTTTTCGCGATCCCTTACGGCAGAATTTCCGGAAGAAAACGCGTGGCTATCCCACCGCTGTCACCAAAAATGTCACGTCCCGGAGTGCCGATGCACTCGATACGTTAAAACGAGTTTAAGCCGGTTCCCGAAATCAACGCGAATTGCGCGGAGCTGGGTTCGTTGGCGGTTAGGACGCGGTTTACCGAATAAAACATGCAGCACTTACCTTTTCGATGCATAGAATTCCTATTTGCTTTCCCGTTCCAGGTATCGTGGACGTCGTGGGTCGGAGACCGGGATCGCAGCGGCGTACGGCTGGAACGGCGGAACGGTTATCGGAACAAGGCGCCACGCAGGTTGATCCTGGCTGGTGCGTATCGTCGCTGAAATTGGACGGTCCTGGGCTCGTACGGGACGTACGGCGGCGAAAACCTCCTTGACGGGAACGGAAGCTGCTCGATGGTGATCCGGATACGGGTACTCGGGTGTACCTCCCACGTATTCGCGAATAAGATGTCGAATATATTCTTTTCGTCCCGCGCGTCGTGTACGCTTTCTCGGAGGCTCGGAGTTCATCGAGAGTATTTGCGCTTTGACAGAGTACTGCTCGGCTAAGCGTTGGTTCGCTCTAGCTTGCAGGGATCCGCGTGGGCGCAAGATACTCGGTTACGGTAGCAGTGAAGTAAGAGCGGCTAAGCGTTGGTTCGCTCTAACCGTCCAGCTTCAAGACTATCGCAGACGAATTCGGAACTAGTAAGATATTCGCGAGCGTACCAGCGAATTAGAATTAGGAATTGTGATTGAATATTGAATAAAGAGGCGTTGGATTTGGTAAAAGCTAATGTATATTCTATAATTTCACTACCCTAATACACTTCGACTAATTCTAAGATATTGAGTAAGGTTACAATAAGGGATTGAAATAGAACTAAGTTTACGTTAAGGACTCCGCTAAGGGAGATGCGAAAAAAAGAGAAGCATTAGAGCTGAGAGCTCGTTGCTTGGGAGCCAAGTGCTCGATTCGGAGGCGAGATAGGAACTGACTTCGGATCAGCGCGTCCGCGACCTCCTCGGGTCGCGAGGCGCGCGAGTCGCTGGGCCCCGGAGTGGGGACGGCGCGTGGCGGAAGAGCGGGGAGGCCGCTCGTGGTGGGGACGACCGCGTTACGCGGTGAGCCGCGCGCGTCGGCCGCGCGCTCGAGCGTGAACGTGTCTTAATTCTAGCGCACTTATATTATGTACATTTCCTTAATTCTATGTGTTTGTGGTGTGTGTATGTACATGAACGTGTCGTGTGCTTATACCTAAGACCGCATGTACGTGAATAGGGAATATGGGTGCGTAATTGCGGGTGAGTCCAGGAAGTAGTTGTCGTATTGCTCCTCTGGAGATGACGTGGGTGGAGACGGCCTCCTGGGGGTGGAAGGTGGTACGCCTGACGTTACACTTGCTAGGAAATGGCGTTTGCAGATGTCTTCGTATCGTAGAAATATAGTTCTGACACTTCCTAAAACGCGATATCGCATCTCATTTCTAAGTTTCACGATAAGATATAATATTCATTTCGAAGTGTCATGTATACCTCGTATTCACTTAAAATGAATGTAAATGCGACACTTCCTTGCTTGGAAATAGCGTTTGCAGATGTCTATGTATCGTTGCAGTAGAGTTCTAACGCCTCTTAAAACGCGATATCGCATCTCATTACTATGTCTGATGATAAGATATAATATTCATTGCGAAGTGTCATGTATACCTCGTATTCACTTCAAAAGAATGTAAATGCGACTATTCCTTGCTAGGAAATAGCGTTTGCAGATGTCAACGTATAGTAGCAATAGTGTTCTAATGCTACTTATATCGCGATATCGCATCTCATTTCTGTGTCTCGTGATAAGATGTAATATTCATTGCGAAGTGTCATGTACACCTCGTATTCACTTCAAAATAATGTAAATGTGATACTTCCATGTTAGGAAATAGCGTCTGCAGATGTCTACGCGTGGAGGCAATAGAGTTCTAATGCTTCTTAAAACGCGATATCGCATCTCACTTCTACGTTTTATGGTTAGATACAATATTCATTGCGAAGTGTCATGTATACCTCGTATTCACTTCAAAAGAATGTAAATGCGACACTTCCATGCTAGGAAATAGCGTTTGCAGATGTCTCCGCATCGAGGCCATAGAGTTCTAATGCCTCTTAAAACGCGATATCGCACCACACTTCTATGTTTCATGATAAGATATAATATTCATTACGAAGTGTCATGTGTACCTCGTATTCACTTCAAAAGAATGTAAATGCGACTATAGCTTGCTAGGAAATAGGGTCTGCAGATGTCTCCGTATCGTAGCAATAGAGTTCTAATGCTACTTAAATCGCGATATCGCATCTCATTTATATGTTTCGTGATAAGATATAATATTCATTGCCAAGTGTCATGTATACCTCGTATTCACTTCAAAAGAATGTAAGTGCGACACCCCCATGCTAGGAAATAGCGTTTGCAGATGTCTCCGTATCGAGGCCATAGAGTTCTAATGCTTCTGAAAACGCGATATCGCATCTCTCTTCTATGTTTCATGATAAGATATAATATTCATTACGAAGTGTCATGTGTACCTCGTATTCACTTCAAAAGAATGTAAATGCGACTATTGCTTGCTAGGAAATAGCGTTTGCACATGTCTACGTATCGTAGCAATAGGGTTCTAATGCTACTTAAATCGCGATATCGCATCTCAATTCTATGTTTCGTGATAAGATGTAATAGTCCTTGCGAAGTGTAATGTACTCCTCGTATTCACTTCAAAAGAATGTAAATACGACACTTCCATGCTAGGAAATAGCGTTTGCAGATGTCTCCGCATCGAGGCCATAGATTTCTAATGCTTCTTAAAACGACATATCGCACCTCACTTCTATGTTTCATGATCAGATATAATATTCATTGCGAAGTGTCATGTATACCTCGTATTCACTTCAAAAGAATGTAAATGCGACTATTCCTTGCTAGGAAATAGCGTTTGCAGATGTCTCCGTATCGTAGCAATAGAGTTCTAATGCTACTTAAATCGCGATATCGCATCTCAATTCTATGTTTCGTGATAAGATGTAATATTCCTTGCGAAGTGTAATGTACTCCTCGTATTCACTTCAAAAGAATGTAAATACGACACTTCCATGCTAGGAAATAGCGTTTGCAGATGTCTCCGCATCGAGGCCATAGATTTCTAATGCTTCTTAAAACGACATATCGCACCTCACTTCTATGTTTCATGATCAGATGTAATATTCATTGCGAAGTTTTATGTATACCTCGTATTCACTTCAAAAGAATGTAAATGCGACTATTCCTTGCTGGGAAATAGCGTTTGCAGATGTCTCCGTATCGTAGCAATAGAGTTCTAATGCTACCTAAATCGCAATATCGCATCTCATTTATATGTTTCGTGATAAGATATAATATTCATTGCCAAGTGTAATGTACTCCTCGTATTCACTTCAAAAGAATGTAAATACGACACTTCCATGCTAGGAAATAGCGTTTGCAGATGTCTCCGCATCGAGGCCATAGATTTCTAATGCTTCTTAAAACGACATATCGCACCTCACTTCTATGTTTCATGATCAGATATAATATTCATTGCGAAGTGTCATGTATACCTCGTATTCACTTCAAAAGAATGTAAATGCGACTATTGCTTGCTAGGAAATAGCGTTTGCACATGTCTACGTATCGTAGCAATAGGGTTCTAATGCTACTTAAATCGCGATATCGCATCTCAATTCTATGTTTCGTGATAAGATGTAATATTCCTTGCGAAGTGTAATGTACTCCTCGTATTCACTTCAAAAGAATGTAAATACGACACTTCCATGCTAGGAAATAGCGTTTGCAGATGTCTCCGCATCGAGGCCATAGATTTCTAATGCTTCTTAAAACGACATATCGCACCTCACTTCTATGTTTCATGATCAGATATAATATTCATTGCGAAGTGTCATGTATACCTCGTATTCACTTCAAAAGAATGTAAATGCGACTATTGCTTGCTAGGAAATAGCGTTTGCACATGTCTACGTATCGCAGCAATAGGGTTCTAATGCTACTTAAATCGCGATATCGCATCTCAATTCTATGTTTCGTGATAAGATGTAATATTCCTTGCGAAGTGTCATGTGTACCTCGTATTCACTTCAAAAGAATGTAAATGCGACTATAGCTTGCTAGGAAATAGGGTCTTTAGATGTCTCCGTATCGTAGCAATAGAGTTCTAATGCTACTTAAATCGCGATATCGCATCTCATTTATATGTTTCGTGATAAGATATAATATTCATTGCCAAGTGTCATGTATACCTCGTATTCACTTCAAAAGAATGTAAATGCGACTATTCTTTGCTAGGAAATAGCGTTTGCAGATGTCAACGTATAGTAGCAATAGTGTTCTAATGCTACTTATATCGCGATATCGCATCTCATTTCCGTGTCTCGTGATAAGATGTAATATTCATTGCGAAGTGTCATGTACACCTCGTATTCACGTCAGAATAATGTAAATGCGATACTTCCATGTTAGGAAATAGCGTCTGCAGATGTCTACGCGTCGAGGCAATAGAGTTCTAATGCTTCTTAAAACGCGATATCGCATCTCACTTCTACGTTTTATGATAAGATACAATATTCATTGCGAAGTGTCATGTATACCTCGTATTCACTTCAAAAGAATGTAAATGCGACACTTCCATGCTAGGAAATAGCGTTTGCAGATGTCTCCGCATCGAGGCCATAGAGTTCTAATGCTTCTTAAAACGCGATATCGCACCACACTTCTATGTTTCATGATAAGATATAATTTTCATTACGAAGTGTCATGTGTACCTCGTATTCACTTCAAAAGAATGTAAATGCGACTATTGCTTGCTAGGAAATAGCGTTTGCACATGTCTACGTATCGTAGCAATAGGGTTCTAATGCTACTTAAATCGCGATATCGCATCTCAATTCTATGTTTCGTGATAAGATGTAATATTCCTTGCGAAGTGTAATGTACTCCTCGTATTCACTTCAAAAGAATGTAAATACGACACTTCCATGCTAGGAAATAGCGTTTGCAGATGTCTCCGCATCGAGGCCATAGATTTCTAATGCTTCTTAAAACGACATATCGCACCTCACTTCTATGTTTCATGATCAGATATAATATTCATTGCGAAGTGTCATGTATACCTCGTATTCACTTCAAATGAATGTAAATGCGACTATTCCTTGCTAGGAAATAGCGTTTGCAGATGTCAACGTATAGTAGCAATAGTGTTCTAATGCTACTTATATCGCGATATTGCATCTCATTTCTGTGTCTCGTGATAAGATGTAATATTCATTGCGAAGTGTCATGTACACCTCGTATTCACTTCAAAATAATGTAAATGCGACACTTCCATGTTAGGAAATAGCGTCTGCAGATGTCTACGTATCGTAGCAATAGAGTTCTAATGCTACTTAAATCGCGATATCGCATCTCATTTATATGTTTCGTGATAAGGTATAATATTCATTGCCAAGTGTCATGTATACCTCGTATTCACTTCAAAAGAATGTAAATACGACACTTCCATGCTAGGAAATAGCGTTTGCAGATGTCTCCGCATCGAGGCCATAGATTTCTAATGCTTCTTAAAACGACATATCGCACCTCACTTCTATGTTTCATGATCAGATATAATATTCATTGCGAAGTGTCATGTATACCTCGTATTCACTTCAAAAGAATGTAAATGCGACTATTCCTTGCTAGGAAATAGCATATTCAGGTGTCTACGTATCGTAGCAATAGAGTTCTAATGCTACTTAAATCGCGATATCGCATCTCATTTCTGTGTTTCGTGATAAGATATAATATTCATTGCGAATTTTCATGTATACATCATATTCACTTCAAAAGAATGTAAATGCGACTATTCCTTGCTAGGAAATAGCGTTTGCAGATGCCAACGTATCGTAGCAATAGTGTTGTAGTGCTTCTCAAAACGCGATATCGCATCTTACTTCTATGCTTCATGATAAGACATAATATTCATTGCAAAGTGTCATGTATACCTCGTATTCACTCCAAACGAATGTAAATGCGACACTTCCTTGCTAGGAAGTAGCGTATTCAGATGTCTACGTATCGTAGCAATAGAGTTGTAATGCTACTTATATCGCGATATCGCATCTCATTTCCATGTTTCGTGATATGATATAGTATTCATTGCGAAGTGTCATGTATACCTCGTATTCCCTTCAAAAGAATGTAAATGCGACTATTGCTTGCTAGGAAATAGCGTTTTCAGATGCCTACGTATCGTAGAAATAATGTTCGAATGCTACTTAAATCGCGATATCGCATCTTATTTCTATGCTTCATGATAAGACATAATATTCATTGCAAAGTGTCATGTATACCTCGTATTCACTCCAAACGAATGTAAATGCGACATTTCCATGCTAGGAAATAGCCTTTGCAGATATCTCCGCATCGAGGCAATAGGGTTCTAATGCTTCTTAAAAGGAGATGTTGTGACGTCAGGCGTACCGCCTGCCACCCTCCGGCGTCAACCTCTTCTCCAGCGGCATCCGTATCCAGAGCCCCTGTACGCGGGCCACCCGCCGACACGCCGCTCCAGTATTCAGAGACGACGATACGAGAGAGAGGAAGGGTACTCGACACACGTCAGGGAAGACCTCACCCCACGTTACGAGGGCGAGGAGCACCACACCACGTACCGCATCGAGTCACCGGCGATCACGCACCCGTACACCCTCTTCTCGTATATGCGATCATAGTATAAGTACACTACTCATTTCTGTACATACACCACAACACACATCTAGATTTAAATACATACATGTACATACGCCGCCTAGTCGTTACGCTAGAGATAAGTTGCGATGCGCTCGCGCGCGCACTCGACGCTCGCGGCTCACGCTCAACGCGGGCCGCTCCCCACTCCGACCGGCCGCCCCACCGCTAGGGCCGAGCGGCTGCCCTACTCCAACCGTCCGCCCCACCGCGAGGGCCCAGCGACTCGCGCGCCGCGCGACCCGAGGAGGTCGCGGATGCGAGATCTGATAGACACTTCTAATCGCGCCTCCGAACGAGACACATCTAGTCTCGACTCCGAACCGAGGAGTTCTCTCCGACTCGAGCAATTGGCTCATAAGCAACGAGCTACCAGCTCAATGCCTTCGTCTCTATCTCATCTCCGTTAGCGGAGTCCGTAACGTAACTTAGTCCATTTCAATTTCTTGTTATAATCTTAGTTTAATAACTTAGAATTAGTCAAGTGTAGTAACATAGGGAAGTTTAAAGAATATACGTAGTTTATACCAGATACAAATCTTCTTTATTTCAATTACAAGTTCCTCAACTCAATTCCACGGGTACGCTCGCGAATATTACACGTTTCTACAATTCATCTGCGATAGTCCTGAAGGTAGACAGCTAGAGCGAACCAACGCTTAGCCGCTCTTTCTTCAGTCCTGCCGTAATCGAGCATCTTGCGCCCAGGTTGACACTGTACCGCTAGAGCGAACCAGCGCTTAGCCGTGCCGTTATCTTCCGAAGTACAAGTGCTCTTGATGAATTTCGAGACTCCGAAAAAGCGTACACGACGCGCGGGGAGGAAGGAGTTCATGCGTCGTCTGATTCGCGAATACGTGGGCAGTGTTCCTGGATACATCGATCTCTGCACTCGAGTTCCTGTTCCTGCGAAGGATACCTTTTCCGCCGTCCGGCCCGTTCGTGCCCAGGATCGTCCTGTCCCAGCGCCCGTACCCGCCAGCCAGGGTCAGCCCGTCTGGAAACTCATCCCTGTGACCGTACAACCGTTCCAGCCGTACGCCGCAGCAATACCGGTCACGGATCCAAGGCGCTCTCGATACCTGGAACGAGAGTCACAGCAGTAAAATCTAGACATCGAAAGGTAAGTGCCGCGTTAAATATTCGGTAATTAGAGTCCAGAACGCCAACGAACCCGGTCCAGGCGCAATTCGCGTTCGTTTCGGGAACGGCTACGACGTCGTGTCATAGTTTCGAGTGAAATCACACCCCGGGACGTGACTTATTATATCTTATCATGGAACATAGAACTGTGGTGCGATATCGCGTGTTGAGAAGCATTACAACTCTATTGCTTCTATTTGTAGACATCTGGAAACGCTATTTCCCAGCAAGGAAGTGTTGCATTTACATTCTTTTGAAGTGAGTACGACGTATACATGACACTTCGCAATGAATATTATATCCTATCATGAAGCATAGAAGTGAGATGCGATATCGCGTTTTAAGAAGCATTAGAACTCTATTGCTACGATACGCTGTCATCTGGAAACGCTATTTCCTAGCAAGGAAGTGTCGCATTTACATTCTTTTGAAGTGAATACGAGGTATACATAACACTCCACAATGAATATTATATCTTATCACGAAACATAGAAATGAGATGCGATATCGCGATATAAGAAGCATTAGAACTCTATTGCTACGATACGTAGACATCTGCAAACAATATTCCCTAGCATGCAAGTGTCGCATTTACATTCTGTTGAAGTGAATACGAGGTATACATGACACTTCGCAATGAATATTATGTCTTATCACGAAACAGAGAAATGAGATGCGACATCTCGTTTTAAGAAATATTAGAACCCTATTCTTTCGATACGTTGTCATCTGGAAACGCTATTTCCTAGCAAGGAAGTGTCGCATTTACATTCTTTTGAAGTGAATACAAGGTATACATAACACTCCACAATGAATATTATATCTTATCACGAAACATAGAAATGAAATGCGACATCTCGTTTTAAGTAGCATTAGAACTCTATTGCTACGATACGTAGACATCTGCAAAGGCTATTTCCTAGCATGGAAGTGTCGCATTTACATTCTTTTGAAGTGAATACGAGGTATACATGACACTTCGCAATGAATATTATATCTTATCATGAGGCATAGAAATGAGACGCGATATCGCGTTTTAAGAAGCATTAGAACTCCATTGCTGCGATACGTAGACATCTGCAAGCGCTATTTAATCGCAAGGAACTGTAGCATTTACATTCTCTTGAAGTGAATACGAGGTATCACGTCCGGTGAAACTATTTTCCGTTGCTCCGGTGGCTTTACGACACGACCCTATTTTTCGGTAATTCGCTCCGCGGGAACGCGTTAAGACCGGGTCCGTCAATTTCGGTTGACGCGACACTAGCGAAAACACTCGCGATAATAAGGGAATGACCCTACCTTTCGATGACTTCTCTCTCGATTTGTATGTAGAAACGGCGTGGAGGATCGTTTGCTGGGATCGTAGCGGATTTCGTTCTGTTGGCTGCTACGGAAATCTCGATCAGTCGCCAGCGAAGAGGAGGACGGCGGTCGGAATTCAGCGATGATGCTGAATGTGGCATAATCGGCGTGATGCGTCGTGGTGTCTGGATCGGAAGCGTCGACGGTCGCTTCGGAAAGCTGCGTCTGGGCTGGTGCGAAGGCAGGTCGCTGGTATACGAGGACTCTCGGAACTCCCTCCAAATATTCACGCACAAGTGATCGTATGAAATTCTTCCTACTCGCACGTCGCGTTCTTCGCAAACCGGAAGCACGATTATTCACCAGGGTTTTCTGTACTTGCGAGTAAGATCTGAGGGATAAGCGGCGGTCTCAACGTCACAAAGCCGATTTCTATACTCCTTCAATTTGATGAAGATCAACCCCAGTTGTATGGAAGAACCCGAGGAAGAATTCGTAGTTAAATGTAATGTTAAAAGTAGAACTAGTATTATAAACACTTGATAAAATTAATGGATGTGGAAATAGTAGACTTGGTAAAAGAACTTGTACTTAGATATAGTAAAAGTAAGAATAAAATATATCCTAGGTTTAAAGTATACAAGAACTGGAATAATTCTAAGACTAAGACTAAGTTAAAATGGAAATAGAAATACGATGCCTGAACCCCACATTGAGGTGGCTAACGATCTAGAACTAGAGGTTTCGACTCCTCGGTAGGAGATCTCGAGTCAGAGTGTGTGCTCTGGAGACGCGTCTCTGACCTCCTCGGTTCGCGGGGCGCTACGGTCGCGGACGTTCGTGGTAGGGAGATCGCGGTCCCGCGAGTGGGGGACTCGCGTCTCGAGGCGGAGAGCGCGCGGTCCAGCGAGTGGGGACCCGCGGCTCGTGGTGGGGCTAGCGACGCATGCCGCTGGTCGGACGCATCTTACTTAGTGTAACTTGGATCTAGGAATTCTTATATATGCGTCATGATATGGTATGAATGTCCTAGCTTAGAAGTAATATATAGGTTCTAGCAGATCCTGTTCCCGGAATTGGAAAAGACCCCATTCAGGTGATGCGCTGCAGCTACGTCTTCCTGAAGGACGGAATCCTCGGTGCGAGGGAAATAGGGCTGCCCGTCATTGGTGCGGGCGAGACAGGTATACTCGGTGGTGCGAGTGAGACACTGGTGCCCGGTACGAGCGAGACAGGTATACTCGGCGGTGCGAGTGAGGCAGCGGAACTCGGTGTGAGTGAGCGCGTGCAGGTATGGTCGCGCGAACACTTCCAGTTGCTGGTTCTGCAAGCGAGTTTGGCTGGTTGCATGCGTCCAGGGATTGATGCTGGGGGGTGCGAAGATGTTGATGGGTGGCAGGCGGTACGCCTTACGTCACAAAATGCGACACTTCCTTTCTAGGAAATTACGTTCCCAGATATCTCAGTATCGAAGCTATAGAGTTCTAATGCTCCTTAAAGCGCGATATCGCGTCTCATTTCAATGTTTCATGATAAGATATAATATTCATTGTGGAGGGTCATGTATGCCTCGTACTCACTTCGAAACAATGTAAATGCGACACTTCCTTGCTAGGAAGAAGCGTTTGCAGATGTCTACGTATCGAAGCAGTAGAGCTCTAATGCTTCTCAAAACGCGATATCGCATCTCATTTCTATGTTTCATAATAAGCTATAATATTCATTGCGAAGTGTTAAGTATTCCTCGTCTGCACTTCAAATGAATGTAAATGCGACATTTTGTTTCTAGGAAATAGCGTTTGCAGATGTCTACGTATCGTAGCAATAGAGATCTAATGCTACTTAAATCGCGATATCAAATCTCATTTCTATGTTTCCTGATAAGATGTAATATACATTGCGAAGTGTCACTTATAGCTCGTGTTCACTTCCAAAGAATTTAAATGCGACACTTCCTTACTAGGAAATAGCGTTTGCAGATGTCTACGTATCGTAGCAATAGAGTACTAATGCTTCTTAAAACGCGATATCGCATCTCATTTACATGTTTCATGATCAGATATAATATTCATTGCGAAGTGTTACATATATCTCGTCTACACTTAAAAAGAATGTAAGTGCAACGCTACCTTGCTAGGAAATAGCGGTTGCAGATATCTACGTATCGTAGCAATAGAGTTCTAATGATTGTTAAAACGCGATATCGCGTCTCATTTCTATGTTTCATGAGAAGATATAATATACGTTGAGGAGGGTTATGTATATCTCTTCTACACTTAAGAAGAATGTAAACGCGACACTTCCTTGCTAGGAAATAGCGTTTCCAGATGTCTTCGTATCGAAGCAAGAGAATTCTAGTGCTTTTTAAATCGCGATATCGCATCCCATTTCTGTGTTTCATGATAAGATATAATATTCTTTGCGAATTGTTATGTATACCTTCGTCTACACTACAAAAGAATGTAAATGCTATACGTCCTTGCTAGGAAAAAGCATTTCCAGATCTCTACGTATCGAAGCAGTACTGTTCTAATGCTTACTGTAGCTTGATACCGCATCTCATTTCTGTGTTTCATGATAAGATACAATATTCATTGCGAAGTGTTATGCATACCTCGTCTACACTTCAAAAAAATGTAAATGCCACACAACCTTGCTAGGAAGTGCGTTTCCAGATGTCTATGTATGGAAGCAACGGAGTTCTAATGTTTCTTAAAACGCGATATCGTAACTCATTTCTATGTTTCATGATATGATGTAGTATTCATTGCGAAGTGTCATATATACCTCGTCTACACTTCAGAAGAATATAAATGCCACATTTCCTTGCTAGGAAATCGATTCCAGGTGTCTACGTATCGAAGCAATAGAGTTCTAATGCCTCTTAAAACGCGATATCGTATTTCAGTTCTATGTTTCATAATAAGATATAATATTCATTGCGGAGTGTTATGTATGCCTCGTCTACACTTCAAAAGAATGTAAATGCCACACACTCTTGCTAGGAAATGGGTTTCTAGATGTCTACGTGTCGAAATAATACAGTTCTAATGCTTCTTAAAACGCGATATCCCATCTCATTTCTTTGTTTCATGATAAGATGTAATATCCATTGCGAAGTGGAATGTATACCTCGTCTACACTTCAAAGGAATGTAAATGCCACACGTCCTTGCTAGGAAATAGCGTTTCCAGATGTCTACGTACCGAACCAATAGAGTTGTAATGCTTCTTAAAACGCAATTCCGCAACTCATCTCAGTCTCATGATAAGATATAATATTCATTGCGAAGTGTTATGTATACCTCGTCTACGCTTCCAGAGAATGTAAATGCAACACTTCCTTACAGTGAAATGCGTTTCCAGAAGTCTACGTATCAAGGAAATAGAGTTGTAATGCTTCTTAACACGCGGTATCGCATCTCATTTCTATGTTTTATGATAAGACATGATATTCATTGCGGAGCGTTATATATTCCTCGTCTACACTTCAAAAGAATGTAAATACCACCCCTCTTTGCTAGGAAATAGCGTTTCCAGTTGTCTACGTATCGATGCAATAGAATTCTAATGCTTCATTAAACGCGATATCGCATCACAATACTATGTTTCAAGATATGATATAACATTAATAGCGAAGTGCCATGTATACCTCGTCTACACTCCAAAAGAATGTAAATGCCACACGTCCTTGCTAGGAAATGCACTTCTAGGTGTCTACGTATTGAAGCAATAGAGTTCTAATGCTTGTTTATACGCGATATCGCATATCATTTCTATGTATCATGATAAGATATAATGTTCATTACGAAGAGTCATGTATACCACGTCTACACTTCTAAAGAATGTAAATGCCACACTTCCTTGCCAGGAAATAGAGTTTCCAGATATCTACGTATCGAAGCAATAGAGTTGTACTGCTTCATAAAACGCAATATCGCATCTTATTTCTGTCTCATGATACGATATAATATTCAATGCATAGTGATATGTATACCTCGTGTACACTTCAAAAGAATGTAAATGCAACACTTCCTTGCTGGGAAATACCGCTTGCAGATGGCTACGTATTGAAGCAATAGAGTTCTTAGGCTTCTTAAAACGGGATATCGCATCTCATATCTATGTTTCATGATAAGATATAGTATTCAGTGTGCAATGTTATGTATACCTCGCATTCACTTCAAAAGAGTGTAAATGCGATACTTCCTTGCGAGGAAATATTGCTTGCAGATGTCTACGTATCGTAGCAATAGAGTGTGACGTCAGGCGTACCGCCCGTACCCGCCAGCCAGGGTCAGCCCGTCTGGAAACTCATCCCTGTGACCGTACAACCGTTCCAGCCGTACGCCGCAGCAATACCGGTCACGGATCCAAGGCGCTCTCGATACCTGGAACGAGAGTCACAGCGGTAAAATCAAGACATCGAAAGGTAAGTGCCGCGTTAAATATTCGGTAATTAGAGTCCAGAACGCCAACGAACCCGGTCCAGGCGCAATTCGCGTTCGTTTCGGGAACGGCTACGACGTCGTGTCATAGTTTCGAGTGAAATCACACCCCGGGACGTGACAAGAGTTCTAATGCTTCTTTAAACGAGAAGTCGTATTTCATTTCTATGTTTCGTAATAAGATATAATATTCATTGTGGAATGTTATGGATAACTCGTATTCACTTCAGAAGAATCTAAAAGCTGCACTTCCTTGCTAGCAAGTAGCGCTTGCAGATGTCTACGTATCGAAGCAATAGTGTTCTAATACTTCTTAGTACGAGACATCGCATCTCATTTCTATGTTTCATGATAAGATATAATATTCATTGCGAAGTGTCAAGTATTCCTCGTACTCGCTTCAATAGAATGTAAATGTGACACTACCATGCTAGGAAATAGCGTCTGCGGATGTCTACTTATCGTAGCAATAGAGATCTAAAGCTTCATAAAACGCGATATCGCATCTCATTTCTATGTCTCATGATAAGATATAATATTCATTGCGAAGTGTCACATATACTTCGTACTCACTACTAAAGAATGTAAATGCGACATTTACGTGCTAGGAAATAGCGATTGCAGATGTCTACGTATCTTAGCAATCGAGTTCTAATGCTTTTTAAATCGCGATATCGCATCTCAATTCTATGTTTCATGATAAGATATAATATTCATTGCGAAGTGTCATGTATACCTCGGATTCACTTCAAAAGAATGTAAACGCGACACTTCCTTGCTAGGAAATAGCGTTTCCAGATGACCACTTATCGTAAGAATAGAGTGTGACGTCAGGCGTACCGCCTGCCACCCTCCGGCGTCCACCTCTTCTCCAGCGGCATCCGTATCCAGAGCCCCTGTACGCGGGCCACCCGCCGACACGCCGCTCCAGTATTCAGAGACGACGATACGAGAGAGAGGAAGGGTACTCGACACACGTCAGGGAAGACCTCACCCCACGTTACGTGGGCGAGGAGCACCACACCACGTACCGCATCGAGTCACCGGCGATCACGCACCCGTACACCCTCTTCTCGTATATGCGATCATAGTATAAGTACACTACTCATTTCTGTACATACACCACAACACACATCTAGATTTAAATACATACATGTACATACGCCGCCTAGTCGTTACGCTAGAGATAAGTTGCGATGCGCTCGCGCGCGCACTCGACGCTCGCGGCTCACGCTCAACGCGGGCCGCTCCCCACTCCGACCGGCCGCCCCACCGCTAGGGCCGAGCGGCTGCCCTACTCCAACCGTCCGCCCCACCGCGAGGGCCCAGCGACTCGCGCGCCGCGCGACCCGAGGAGGTCGCGGATGCGAGATCTGATAGACACTTCTAATCGCGCCTCCGAACGAGACACATCTAGTCTCGACTCCGAACCGAGGAGTTCTCTCCGACTCGAGCAATTGGCTCATAAGCAACGAGCTACCAGCTCAATGCCTTCGTCTCTATCTCATCTCCGTTAGCGGAGTCCGTAACGTAACTTAGTCCATTTCAATTTCTTGTTATAATCTTAGTTTAATAACTTAGAATTAGTCAAGTGTAGTAACATAGGGAAGTTTAAAGAATATACGTAGTTTATACCAGATACAAATCTTCTTTATTTCAATTACAAGTTCCTCAACTCAATTCCACGGGTACGCTCGCGAATATTACACGTTTCTACAATTCATCTGCGATAGTCCTGAAGGTAGACAGCTAGAGCGAACCAACGCTTAGCCGCTCTTTCTTCAGTCCTGCCGTAATCGAGCATCTTGCGCCCAGGTTGACACTGTACCGCTAGAGCGAACCAGCGCTTAGCCGTGCCGTTATCTTCCGAAGTACAAGTGCTCTTGATGAACTTCGAGACTCCGAAAAAGCGTACACGACGCGCGGGGAGGAAGGAGTTCATGCGTCGTCTGATTCGCGAATACGTGGGCAGTGTTCCTGGATACATCGATCTCTGCACTCGAGTTCCTGTTCCTGCGAAGGATACCTTTTCCGCCGTCCGGCCCGTTCGTGCCCAGGATCGTCCTGTCCCAGCGCCCGTACCCGCCAGCCAGGGTCAGCCCGTCTGGAAACTCATCCCTGTGACCGTACAACCGTTCCAGCCGTACGCCGCAGCAATACCGGTCACGGATCCAAGGCGCTCTCGATACCTGGAACGAGAGTCACAGCGGTAAAATCAAGACATCGAAAGGTAAGTGCCGCGTTAAATATTCGGTAATTAGAGTCCAGAACGCCAACGAACCCGGTCCAGGCGCAATTCGCGTTCGTTTCGGGAACGGCTACGACGTCGTGTCATAGTTTCGAGTGAAATCACACCCCGGGACGTGACAAGAGTTCTAATACTCCTTAAAACGAGATGTCGCATCTCATTTCTATGTTTCATGATAAGATATAATATCCATTGCGAAGTGCCATGTATACCTCGTATTCACTTCAAAAGAATGTAAATGCGACACTTCCATGCTAGGAAATAGCGTTTGCAGATGTCTACGTATCGTAGCAATAGATTTCTAATGCTTCTTAAAACGCAATATCGCACCTCACTTCTATGTTTCATGATAAGATATAATATTCATTATAAAGTGTCATGTATACTTCGTATTCACTTCAAAAGAATGTAATTGCGACACTTCCCTGCTAGGAAGTAGGGTTTGCAGATGTCTACGTATCGAAGCTATAGGGTTCTAATGCTTCTCAATACGCGATGTCGTATCTCATTTCTATGTTTCATGATCAGATATAATATTCATTGCGGAGTGTCGTGCATACCTCGTATTCTCTACAAAAGGATGTAAATGCGACACTTCCTTGCTAGGAAATAGCGTTTCCAGATGACCACGTATCGTAAGAATAGAGTTCTAATACTTCTTAAAATGCGATATCGCATATCACTTCTATGTTTCATGATAAGATATAATATTCATTGCGAAGTGTCATGTATACTTCGTATTCACTTCAAATGAATGTAAAGGTGTAACTTCCATGCTAGGAAATATCGTTTGCAGATGTCTACGTAACGTAGCAATAGAGTTCTAATGCTTCTTAAAACGAGATGTCGCATTTCATTTCTATGTTTCGTAATAAGATATAATATTCATTGGGGAGTGTTATGTATACCTCGTATTCACTTCAAAAGTACGTAAGTGCGACACTTCCTTGCTAGGAAATATTGTTTGCAGATGTCTACGTATCGTAGCAATAGAGTTCTACTGCTTCTTAAAACGAGAAGTCGTATTTCATTTCTATGTATCGTAATAAGATATAATATTCATTGTGGAATGTGATGTATACCTCGTATTCACTTCAAAAGAATGTAAATGCGACACTTCCATGCTAGGAAATAGCGTTTGCAGATGTCTACGTATCGTAGCAATAGATTTCTAATGCTTCTTAAAACGCAATATCGCATCTCACTTCTATGTTTCATGATAAGATATAATATTCATTATAAAGTGTCATGTATACTTCGTATTCACTTCAAAAGAATGTAATTGCGACACTTCCCTGCTAGGAAGTAGGGTTTGCAGATGTCTACGTATCGAAGCTATAGGGTTCTAATGCTTCTCAATACGCGATGTCGTATCTCATTTCTATGTTTCACGATCAGATATAATATTCATTGCGGAGTGTCGTGTATACCTCGTATTCTCTACAAAAGGATGTAAATGCGACACTTCCTTGCTAGGAAATAGCGTTTCCAGATGACCACGTATCGTAAGAATAGAGTTCTAATACTTCTTAAAATGCGATATCGCATCTCACTTCTATGTTTCATGATAAGATATAATATTCATTGCGAAGTGTCATGTATACTTCGTATTCACTTCAAATGAATGTAAAGGCGTAACTTCCATGCTAGGAAATAGCGTTTGCAGATGTCTACGTAACGTAGCAATAGAGTTCTAATGCTTCTTAAAACTAGATGTCGCATTTCATTTCTATGTTTCGTAATAAGATATAATATTCATTGTGGAGTGTTATGTATACCTCGTATTCACTTCAAAAGTACGTAAGTGCGACACTTCCTTGCTAGGAAATATTGTTTGCAGATGTCTACGTATCGTAGCAATAGAGTTCTACTGCTTCTTAAAACGAGAAGTCGTATTTCATTTCTATGTATCGTAATAAGATATAATATTCATTGTGGAATGTGATGTATACCTCGTATTCACTTCAAAAGAATGTAAATGCGACACTTCCATGCTAGGAAATAGCGTTTGCAGATGTCTACGTATCGTAGCAATAGTGTTCTAATGCTTCTTAAAACGCGAACTCGAATCTCATTTCTATGTTTCATGATAAAATATAATATTCATTGCGAAATGTCACTTATACCTCGCGAACACTTCAAATGAGTGTAAATGCGACACTTCATTGCTAGGAAATAGCGTTTCCAGTTGTCTACGTATCGATGCAATAGAGTTCTAATGCTTCTCAAAACGCGATATCGCATCTCATTCCTATGTATCATTTTATGATATAATATTTATTGCGAAATGCCACGCATATCCCGCATACACATCAAATGAATGTAAATGCAACACTTCCTTGCTAGGAAATAGCGATTTCAGATGTCTACGTATCGAAGAAGTAGAGTTCTAATGCTTCTCAAATCGCAATATCGCATCTCATTTCTATGTTTCATGATAAGATATAATATTCATTGCGAAGTGTCATGTACACCTCGTATTCCCTTCAAAAGAATGTAAATGCGACTATTGCTTGCTAGGAAATAGCGTTTGCAGATGTCTACGTATCGTAGCAATAATGTTCGAATGCTACTTAAATCGCGATATCGCATCTCATTTCTATGTTTCATGATAAGATATAATATCCATTCCGAAGTGTCATGTGTACTTCGTATTCATTTCAAAAGAATGTAAATGCGACACTCCCTTGCTAGGAAATAGCGTCTGCAGATGTCTACGCATCGAGGCAGTAGAGTTCTAATGCTCCTTAAAACGCGATATCGCATCTCACTTCTATGTTTCCTGATAAGATATAATATTCATTGCGAAGTGTCATGTACACCTCGTATTCACTTCAAAAGAATGTAAATGCGACACTTCCATGCTAGGAAATAGCGTCTGCAGATTTCTACGCGTCGAGGCAATAGAGTTCTAATGCTTCTTAAAACGCGATATCGCATCCCACTTCTACGTTTCATGATAAGATATAATATTCATTGCGAAGTGTCATGTATACCTCTAATTCACATCAAAAGAATCTAAATGCGACATTTCCATGCTAGGAAATAGCCTTTGCAGATATCTCCGCATCGAGGCAATAGGGTTCTAATGCTTCTTAAAAGGAGATGTTGTGACGTCAGGCGTACCGCCTGCCACCCTCCGGCGTCAACCTCTTCTCCAGCGGCATCCGTATCCAGAGCCCCTGTACGCGGGCCACCCGCCGACACGCCGCTCCAGTATTCAGAGACGACGATACGAGAGAGAGGAAGGGTACTCGACACACGTCAGGGAAGACCTCACCCCACGTTACGAGGGCGAGGAGCACCACACCACGTACCGCATCGAGTCACCGGCGATCACGCACCCGTACACCCTCTTCTCGTATATGCGATCATAGTATAAGTACACTACTCATTTCTGTACATACACCACAACACACATCTAGATTTAAATACATACATGTACATACGCCGCCTAGTCGTTACGCTAGAGATAAGTTGCGATGCGCTCGCGCGCGCACTCGACGCTCGCGGCTCACGCTCAACGCGGGCCGCTCCCCACTCCGACCGGCCGCCCCACCGCTAGGGCCGAGCGGCTGCCCTACTCCAACCGTCCGCCCCACCGCGAGGGCCCAGCGACTCGCGCGCCGCGCGACCCGAGGAGGTCGCGGATGCGAGATCTGATAGACACTTCTAATCGCGCCTCCGAACGAGACACATCTAGTCTCGACTCCGAACCGAGGAGTTCTCTCCGACTCGAGCAATTGGCTCATAAGCAACGAGCTACCAGCTCAATGCCTTCGTCTCTATCTCATCTCCGTTAGCGGAGTCCGTAACGTAACTTAGTCCATTTCAATTTCTTGTTATAATCTTAGTTTAATAACTTAGAATTAGTCAAGTGTAGTAACATAGGGAAGTTTAAAGAATATACGTAGTTTATACCAGATACAAATCTTCTTTATTTCAATTACAAGTTCCTCAACTCAATTCCACGGGTACGCTCGCGAATATTACACGTTTCTACAATTCATCTGCGATAGTCCTGAAGGTAGACAGCTAGAGCGAACCAACGCTTAGCCGCTCTTTCTTCAGTCCTGCCGTAATCGAGCATCTTGCGCCCAGGTTGACACTGTACCGCTAGAGCGAACCAGCGCTTAGCCGTGCCGTTATCTTCCGAAGTACAAGTGCTCTTGATGAACTTCGAGACTCCGAAAAAGCGTACACGACGCGCGGGGAGGAAGGAGTTCATGCGTCGTCTGATTCGCGAATACGTGGGCAGTGTTCCTGGATACATCGATCTCTGCACTCGAGTTCCTGTTCCTGCGAAGGATACCTTTTCCGCCGTCCGGCCCGTTCGTGCCCAGGATCGTCCTGTCCCAGCGCCCGTACCCGCCAGCCAGGGTCAGCCCGTCTGGAAACTCATCCCTGTGACCGTACAACCGTCCCAGCCGTACGCCGCAGCAATACCGGTCACGGATCCAAGGCGCTCTCGATACCTGGAACGAGAGTCACAGCGGTAAAATCAAGACATCGAAAGGTAAGTGCCGCGTTAAATATTCGGTAATTAGAGTCCAGAACGCCAACGAACCCGGTCCAGGCGCAATTCGCGTTCGTTTCGGGAACGGCTACGACGTCGTGTCATAGTTTCGAGTGAAATCACACCCCGGGACGTGACAAGAGTTCTAATACTCCTTAAAACGAGATGTCGCATCTCATTTCTATGTTTCATGATAAGATATAATATCCATTGCGAAGTGCCATGTATACCTCGTATTCACTTCAAAAGAATGTAAATGCGACACTTCCATGCTAGGAAATAGCGTTTGTAGATGTCTACGTATCGTAGCAATAGATTTCTAATGCTTCTTAAAACGCAATATCGCACCTCACTTCTATGTTTCATGATAAGATATAATATTCATTATAAAGTGTCATGTATACTTCGTATTCACTTCAAAAGAATGTAATTGCGACACTTCCCTGCTAGGAAGTAGGGTTTGCAGATGTCTACGTATCGAAGCTATAGGGTTCTAATGCTTCTCAATACGCGATGTCGTATCTCATTTCTATGTTTCATGATCAGATATAATATTCATTGCGGAGTGTCGTGCATACCTCGTATTCTCTACAAAAGGATGTAAATGCGACACTTCCTTGCTAGGAAATAGCGTTTCCAGATGACCACGTATCGTAAGAATAGAGTTCTAATACTTCTTAAAATGCGATATCGCATATCACTTCTATGTTTCATGATAAGATATAATATTCATTGCGAAGTGTCATGTATACTTCGTATTCACTTCAAATGAATGTAAAGGTGTAACTTCCATGCTAGGAAATATCGTTTGCAGATGTCTACATATCGTAGCAATAGAGTTCCAATTCTTCCTAAAACGAGAAGTCGCATCTCATTTCAATCTTCCATGATAAGATATAATATTCATTGCGAAGTGTCATGTATACCTCGTATTCACTTCAAAAGATTGTAAATGCGACACTTGCATGCTAGGAAATAGCGTTTGCAGATGTCTACGTATATTAGCAATAGAGTTCTAATGCCTCTCAAAACGCGATATAGCACCACATTCCTATGCATCATGATAAGATATAATATTCATTGCGAAGTGTCATGTATACCTCGTATTCGCTTCAAAAGATTGTAAATGCGACACTTGCATGCTAGGAAATAGCGTTTGCAGATGTCTACGTATCGTAGCAATAGATTTCTAATGCTTCTTATATCGCGATATCGCATCTCACTTCTATGTTTCGTGATAAGATATAATATTCATTGTGGATTGTTATGTATACCTCGTATTCTCTTCAAAGGAATGTAAATGCGACACTTCCTTGCTAGGAAATAACATTTGCAGATGTCTACGCATCGTAGCAATAGCGCATTTAGCGCTTCCTAAATTGCGATATCGCATCTCACTTCTATGTTTCGAGATAAGATATAATATCCGTTGCGAAGTGTCATGTATACCTCGTATTCTCTTCAAAAGAATGTAAATGCGACACTTCCATGCAAGGAAATAGCGTCTGCAGATGTCTACGCGTCGAGGCAATAGAGTTCTAATGCTTCTTAAAACGCGATATCGCATCTCACTTCTATGTTTCACGATAAGATATAATATTCATTGCGAAGTGTCATATATGCCTCGTACTCACTTCGAAACAATGTAAATGCGACACTTCCTTGCTAGGAAGAAGCGTTTGCAGATGTCTACGTATCGAAGCAGTAGAGCTCTAATGCTTCTCAAAACGCGATATCGCATCTCATTTCTATGTTTCATAATAAGCTATAATATTCATTGCGAAGTGTTAAGTATTCCTCGTCTGCACTTCAAATGAATGTAAATGCGACATTTTGTTTCTAGGAAATAGCGTTTGCAGATGTCTACGTATCGTAGCAATAGAGATCTAATGCTACTTAAATCGCGATATCAAATCTCATTTCTATGTTTCCTGATAAGATGTAATATACATTGCGAAGTGTCACTTATAGCTCGTGTTCACTTCCAAAGAATTTAAATGCGACACTTCCTTACTAGGAAATAGCGTTTGCAGATGTCTACGTATCGTAGCAATAGAGTACTAATGCTTCTTAAAACGCGATATCGCATCTCATTTACATGTTTCATGATCAGATATAATATTCATTGCGAAGTGTTACATATATCTCGTCTACACTTAAAAAGAATGTAAGTGCAACGCTACCTTGCTAGGAAATAGCGGTTGCAGATATCTACGTATCGTAGCAATAGAGTTCTAATGATTGTTAAAACGCGATATCGCGTCTCATTTCTATGTTTCATGAGAAGATATAATATACGTTGAGGAGGGTTATGTATATCTCTTCTACACTTAAGAAGAATGTAAACGCGACACTTCCTTGCTAGGAAATAGCGTTTCCAGATGTCTTCGTATCGAAGCAAGAGAATTCTAGTGCTTTTTAAATCGCGATATCGCATCCCATTTCTGTGTTTCATGATAAGATATAATATTCTTTGCGAATTGTTATGTATACCTTCGTCTACACTACAAAAGAATGTAAATGCTATACGTCCTTGCTAGGAAAAAGCATTTCCAGATCTCTACGTATCGAAGCAGTACTGTTCTAATGCTTACTGTAGCTTGATACCGCATCTCATTTCTGTGTTTCATGATAAGATACAATATTCATTGCGAAGTGTTATGCATACCTCGTCTACACTTCAAAAAAATGTAAATGCCACACAACCTTGCTAGGAAGTGCGTTTCCAGATGTCTATGTATGGAAGCAACGGAGTTCTAATGTTTCTTAAAACGCGATATCGTAACTCATTTCTATGTTTCATGATATGATGTAGTATTCATTGCGAAGTGTCATATATACCTCGTCTACACTTCAGAAGAATATAAATGCCACATTTCCTTGCTAGGAAATCGATTCCAGGTGTCTACGTATCGAAGCAATAGAGTTCTAATGCCTCTTAAAACGCGATATCGTATTTCAGTTCTATGTTTCATAATAAGATATAATATTCATTGCGGAGTGTTATGTATGCCTCGTCTACACTTCAAAAGAATGTAAATGCCACACACTCTTGCTAGGAAATGGGTTTCTAGATGTCTACGTGTCGAAATAATACAGTTCTAATGCTTCTTAAAACGCGATATCCCATCTCATTTCTTTGTTTCATGATAAGATGTAATATCCATTGCGAAGTGGAATGTATACCTCGTCTACACTTCAAAGGAATGTAAATGCCACACGTCCTTGCTAGGAAATAGCGTTTCCAGATGTCTACGTACCGAACCAATAGAGTTGTAATGCTTCTTAAAACGCAATTCCGCAACTCATCTCAGTCTCATGATAAGATATAATATTCATTGCGAAGTGTTATGTATACCTCGTCTACGCTTCCAGAGAATGTAAATGCAACACTTCCTTACAGTGAAATGCGTTTCCAGAAGTCTACGTATCAAGGAAATAGAGTTGTAATGCTTCTTAACACGCGGTATCGCATCTCAATTCTATGTTTTATGATAAGACATGATATTCATTGCGGAGCGTTATATATTCCTCGTCTACACTTCAAAAGAATGTAAATACCACCCCTCTTTGCTAGGAAATAGCGTTTCCAGTTGTCTACGTATCGATGCAATAGAATTCTAATGCTTCATTAAACGCGATATCGCATCACAATACTATGTTTCAAGATATGATATAACATTAATAGCGAAGTGCCATGTATACCTCGTCTACACTCCAAAAGAATGTAAATGCCACACGTCCTTGCTAGGAAATGCACTTCTAGGTGTCTACGTATTGAAGCAATAGAGTTCTAATGCTTGTTTATACGCGATATCGCATATCATTTCTATGTATCATGATAAGATATAATGTTCATTACGAAGAGTCATGTATACCACGTCTACACTTCTAAAGAATGTAAATGCCACACTTCCTTGCCAGGAAATAGAGTTTCCAGATATCTACGTATCGAAGCAATAGAGTTGTACTGCTTCATAAAACGCAATATCGCATCTTATTTCTGTCTCATGATACGATATAATATTCAATGCATAGTGATATGTATACCTCGTGTACACTTCAAAAGAATGTAAATGCAACACTTCCTTGCTGGGAAGTACCGCTTGCAGATGGCTACGTATTGAAGCAATAGAGTTCTTAGGCTTCTTAAAACGGGATATCGCATCTCATATCTATGTTTCATGATAAGATATAGTATTCAGTGTGCAATGTTATGTATACCTCGCATTCACTTCAAAAGAGTGTAAATGCGATACTTCCTTGCGAGGAAATATTGCTTGCAGATGTCTACGTATCGTAGCAATAGAGTGTGACGTCAGGCGTACCGCCCGTACCCGCCAGCCAGGGTCAGCCCGTCTGGAAACTCATCCCTGTGACCGTACAACCGTTCCAGCCGTACGCCGCAGCAATACCGGTCACGGATCCAAGGCGCTCTCGATACCTGGAACGAGAGTCACAGCGGTAAAATCAAGACATCGAAAGGTAAGTGCCGCGTTAAATATTCGGTAATTAGAGTCCAGAACGCCAACGAACCCGGTCCAGGCGCAATTCGCGTTCGTTTCGGGAACGGCTACGACGTCGTGTCATAGTTTCGAGTGAAATCACACCCCGGGACGTGACAAGAGTTCTAATGCTTCTTTAAACGAGAAGTCGTATTTCATTTCTATGTTTCGTAATAAGATATAATATTCATTGTGGAATGTTATGGATAACTCGTATTCACTTCAGAAGAATCTAAAAGCTGCACTTCCTTGCTAGCAAGTAGCGCTTGCAGATGTCTACGTATCGAAGCAATAGTGTTCTAATACTTCTTAGTACGAGACATCGCATCTCATTTCTATGTTTCATGATAAGATATAATATTCATTGCGAAGTGTCAAGTATTCCTCGTACTCGCTTCAATAGAATGTAAATGTGACACTACCATGCTAGGAAATAGCGTCTGCGGATGTCTACTTATCGTAGCAATAGAGATCTAAAGCTTCATAAAACGCGATATCGCATCTCATTTCTATGTCTCATGATAAGATATAATATTCATTGCGAAGTGTCACGTATACTTCGTACTCACTACTAAAGAATGTAAATGCGACATTTACGTGCTAGGAAATAGCGATTGCAGATGTCTACGTATCTTAGCAATCGAGTTCTAATGCTTTTTAAATCGCGATATCGCATCTCAATTCTATGTTTCATGATAAGATATAATATTCATTGCGAAGTGTCATGTATACCTCGGATTCACTTCAAAAGAATGTAAACGCGACACTTCCTTGCTAGGAAATAGCGTTTCCAGATGACCACTTATCGTAAGAATAGAGTGTGACGTCAGGCGTACCGCCTGCCACCCTCCGGCGTCAACCTCTTCTCCAGCGGCATCCGTATCCAGAGCCCCTGTACGCGGGCCACCCGCCGACACGCCGCTCCAGTATTCAGAGACGACGATACGAGAGAGAGGAAGGGTACTCGACACACGTCAGGGAAGACCTCACCCCACGTTACGAGGGCGAGGAGCACCACACCACGTACCGCATCGAGTCACCGGCGATCACGCACCCGTACACCCTCTTCTCGTATATGCGATCATAGTATAAGTACACTACTCATTTCTGTACATACACCACAACACACATCTAGATTTAAATACATACATGTACATACGCCGCCTAGTCGTTACGCTAGAGATAAGTTGCGATGCGCTCGCGCGCGCACTCGACGCTCGCGGCTCACGCTCAACGCGGGCCGCTCCCCACTCCGACCGGCCGCCCCACCGCTAGGGCCGAGCGGCTGCCCTACTCCAACCGTCCGCCCCACCGCGAGGGCCCAGCGACTCGCGCGCCGCGCGACCCGAGGAGGTCGCGGATGCGAGATCTGATAGACACTTCTAATCGCGCCTCCGAACGAGACACATCTAGTCTCGACTCCGAACCGAGGAGTTCTCTCCGACTCGAGCAATTGGCTCATAAGCAACGAGCTACCAGCTCAATGCCTTCGTCTCTATCTCATCTCCGTTAGCGGAGTCCGTAACGTAACTTAGTCCATTTCAATTTCTTGTTATAATCTTAGTTTAATAACTTAGAATTAGTCAAGTGTAGTAACATAGGGAAGTTTAAAGAATATACGTAGTTTATACCAGATACAAATCTTCTTTATTTCAATTACAAGTTCCTCAACTCAATTCCACGGGTACGCTCGCGAATATTACACGTTTCTACAATTCATCTGCGATAGTCCTGAAGGTAGACAGCTAGAGCGAACCAACGCTTAGCCGCTCTTTCTTCAGTCCTGCCGTAATCGAGCATCTTGCGCCCAGGTTGACACTGTACCGCTAGAGCGAACCAGCGCTTAGCCGTGCCGTTATCTTCCGAAGTACAAGTGCTCTTGATGAACTTCGAGACTCCGAAAAAGCGTACACGACGCGCGGGGAGGAAGGAGTTCATGCGTCGTCTGATTCGCGAATACGTGGGCAGTGTTCCTGGATACATCGATCTCTGCACTCGAGTTCCTGTTCCTGCGAAGGATACCTTTTCCGCCGTCCGGCCCGTTCGTGCCCAGGATCGTCCTGTCCCAGCGCCCGTACCCGCCAGCCAGGGTCAGCCCGTCTGGAAACTCATCCCTGTGACCGTACAACCGTTCCAGCCGTACGCCGCAGCAATACCGGTCACGGATCCAAGGCGCTCTCGATACCTGGAACGAGAGTCACAGCGGTAAAATCAAGACATCGAAAGGTAAGTGCCGCGTTAAATATTCGGTAATTAGAGTCCAGAACGCCAACGAACCCGGTCCAGGCGCAATTCGCGTTCGTTTCGGGAACGGCTACGACGTCGTGTCATAGTTTCGAGTGAAATCACACCCCGGGACGTGACAAGAGTTCTAATACTCCTTAAAACGAGATGTCGCATCTCATTTCTATGTTTCATGATAAGATATAATATCCATTGCGAAGTGCCATGTATACCTCGTATTCACTTCAAAAGAATGTAAATGCGACACTTCCATGCTAGGAAATAGCGTTTGCAGATGTCTACGTATCGTAGCAATAGATTTCTAATGCTTCTTAAAACGCAATATCGCACCTCACTTCTATGTTTCATGATAAGATATAATATTCATTATAAAGTGTCATGTATACTTCGTATTCACTTCAAAAGAATGTAATTGCGACACTTCCCTGCTAGGAAGTAGGGTTTGCAGATGTCTACGTATCGAAGCTATAGGGTTCTAATGCTTCTCAATACGCGATGTCGTATCTCATTTCTATGTTTCATGATCAGATATAATATTCATTGCGGAGTGTCGTGCATACCTCGTATTCTCTACAAAAGGATGTAAATGCGACACTTCCTTGCTAGGAAATAGCGTTTCCAGATGACCACGTATCGTAAGAATAGAGTTCTAATACTTCTTAAAATGCGATATCGCATATCACTTCTATGTTTCATGATAAGATATAATATTCATTGCGAAGTGTCATGTATACTTCGTATTCACTTCAAATGAATGTAAAGGTGTAACTTCCATGCTAGGAAATAGCGTTTGCAGATGTCTACGTAACGTAGCAATAGAGTTCTAATGCTTCTTAAAACGAGATGTCGCATTTCATTTCTATGTTTCGTAATAAGATATAATATTCATTGGGGAGTGTTATGTATACCTCGTATTCACTTCAAAAGTACGTAAGTGCGACACTTCCTTGCTAGGAAATATTGTTTGCAGATGTCTACGTATCGTAGCAATAGAGTTCTACTGCTTCTTAAAACGAGAAGTCGTATTTCATTTCTATGTATCGTAATAAGATATAATATTCATTGTGGAATGTGATGTATACCTCGTATTCACTTCAAAAGAATGTAAATGCGACACTTCCATGCTAGGAAATAGCGTTTGCAGATGTCTACGTATCGTAGCAATAGATTTCTAATGCTTCTTAAAACGCAATATCGCATCTCACTTCTATGTTTCATGATAAGATATAATATTCATTATAAAGTGTCATGTATACTTCGTATTCACTTCAAAAGAATGTAATTGCGACACTTCCCTGCTAGGAAGTAGGGTTTGCAGATGTCTACGTATCGAAGCTATAGGGTTCTAATGCTTCTCAATACGCGATGTCGTATCTCATTTCTATGTTTCATGATCAGATATAATATTCATTGCGGAGTGTCGTGTATACCTCGTATTCTCTACAAAAGGATGTAAATGCGACACTTCCTTGCTAGGAAATAGCGTTTCCAGATGACCACGTATCGTAAGAATAGAGTTCTAATACTTCTTAAAATGCGATATCGCATCTCACTTCTATGTTTCATGATAAGATATAATATTCATTGCGAAGTGTCATGTATACTTCGTATTCACTTCAAATGAATGTAAAGGCGTAACTTCCATGCTAGGAAATAGCGTTTGCAGATGTCTACGTAACGTAGCAATAGAGTTCTAATGCTTCTTAAAACTAGATGTCGCATTTCATTTCTATGTTTCGTAATAAGATATAATATTCATTGTGGAGTGTTATGTATACCTCGTATTCACTTCAAAAGTACGTAAGTGCGACACTTCCTTGCTAGGAAATATTGTTTGCAGATGTCTACGTATCGTAGCAATAGAGTTCTACTGCTTCTTAAAACGAGAAGTCGTATTTCATTTCTATGTATCGTAATAAGATATAATATTCATTGTGGAATGTGATGTATACCTCGTATTCACTTCAAAAGAATGTAAATGCGACACTTCCATGCTAGGAAATAGCGTTTGCAGATGTCTACGTATCGTAGCAATAGTGTTCTAATGCTTCTTAAAACGCGAACTCGAATCTCATTTCTATGTTTCATGATAAAATATAATATTCATTGCGAAATGTCACTTATACCTCGCGAACACTTCAAATGAGTGTAAATGCGACACTTCATTGCTAGGAAATAGCGTTTCCAGTTGTCTACGTATCGATGCAATAGAGTTCTAATGCTTCTCAAAACGCGATATCGCATCTCATTCCTATGTATCATTTTATGATATAATATTTATTGCGAAATGCCACGCATATCCCGCATACACATCAAATGAATGTAAATGCAACACTTCCTTGCTAGGAAATAGCGATTTCAGATGTCTACGTATCGAAGAAGTAGAGTTCTAATGCTTCTCAAATCGCAATATCGCATCTCATTTCTATGTTTCATGATAAGATATAATATTCATTGCGAAGTGTCATGTATTCCTCGCATAAACTTCAAATGAATGTAAATGCGACACATAAATGCTAGGAAATAGCGTTTGCAGATATCTACGTATCGTAGCAATGGAGTTCAAATGCTTCTCAAAACGCGATATCGCATCTCATTTCTATGCTTCATGATAAGGCATAATATTCCTTGCGAAGTGTCATGTATACCTCGTATTCACTCCAAACCAATGTAAATACGACACTTCCTTGCTAGGAAATAGCGTATTCAGATGTCTACGTATCGTGGCAATAGAGTTCTAATGCTACTTAAATCGCGATATCGCATCTCATTTCTATGTTTCATGATAAGATATAATATTCATTGCGAAGTGTCATGTACACCTCGTATTCACTTCAAAAGAATGTAAATGCGACACTTCCATGCTAGGAAATAGCGTATTCAGATGTCTACGTATCGTAGCAATAGCGTTCTAATGCTACTTAAATCGCGATATCATATCTCATTTATACGTTTCGTGATAAGATATAATATTCATTGCGAAGTGTCATGTATACCTCGTATTCACTCCAAACGAATGTAAATGCGACACTTCCTTGCTAGGAAATAGCGTACTCAGATGTCTACGTATCGTAGCAATAGAATTCTAATGCTACTTAAATCGCGATATCGCATCTCATTTCTATGTTTCGTGATAAGGTATAATATTCATTGCGATGTGTCATGTATACCTCGTATTTACTTCAAAAGAATGTAAATGCGACTATTGCTTGCTAGGAAATAGCGTTTGCAGATGTCTACGTATAGTAGCAATAGAGTTCTAATGCTTCTCAAAACGCGATATCGCATCTCATTTCTATGTTTCCTCATAAGATATAATATTTATTGCGAAGTGTCATGTACACCTCGTATTCACTTCAAAAGAATGTAAATTCGACACTTCCATGCTAGGAAATAGCGTCTGCAGATTTCTACGCGTCGAGGCAATAGAGTTCTAATGCTTCTTAAAACGCGATATTGCATCTCACTTCTATGTTTCCTGAAAAGATATAATATTCATTGCGAAGTGTCATGTACACCTCGTATTCACTTCAAAAGAATGTAAATGCAACTATTGCTTGTTAGGAAATAGCGTTTGCAGATGTCTACGTATCGTAGCAATAGAGTTCTAATGCTTCTCAAAACGCGATATCGCATCTCATTTCTATGTTTCCTGATAAGATATAATATTCATTCGAAGTGTCATGTACACCTCGTATTCACTTCAAAAGAATGTAAATGCGACACTTCCATGCTACGAAATAGCGTCTGCAGATTTCTACGCGTCGAGGCAGTAGAGTTCTAATGCTTCTTAAAACGCGATATCGCATTTCACTTCTATGTTTCATGATAAGAAATAATATTCATTGCGAAGTGTCATGTATACCTCCTATTCACTCCAGACGAATGTAAATGCGACACTTCCTTGCTAGGAAATAGCGTCTACAGATGTCTACGCATCGAGGCAATAGAGTTCTGATGCTTCTTAAAACGCGATATCGCATTTCACTTCTATGTTTCATGATAAGATATAATATTCATTGCGAAGTGTCATGTACACCTCGTATTCACTTCAAAAGAATGTAAATGCAACTATTGCTTGCTAGGAAATAGCGTTTGCAGATGTCTACGTATCGTAGCAATAGGGTTCTAATGCTCCTCAAAACGCGATATCGCATCTAATATCTATGCTTCATGATAAGATATAATATTCATTGCGAAGTGTCATGTATACCTAGTATTCATTCCAAACGAATGTAAATGCGACACTTCCTTGCTAGGAAATAGCGTGTTCAGATGTCTACGTATCGTAGCAATAGAGTTATAACGCTTCTTAACGCGATATCGCATCTCAATTCTATGTTTCATGATATATAATATACATTGCGAAGTGTCATGTATACCTCGTATTCACTCCAAACGTATGTAAATGCGGCACTTCCTTGCCAGGAAATAGCGTATTCAGATGTCTACGTATCGTAGCAATAGCGTTCTAATGCTGCTTAAATCGCGATATCACATCTCATTTATATGTTTCGTGATAAGATATAATATTCATTGCGAAGTGTCATGTATACCGCGTATTCACTCCAAACGAATGTAAAATAGACACTTCCATGCTAGGAAATAGCGTGCTCAGATGTCCAGGTATCGTAGCAATAGAGTTCTAATGCTACTTAAATCGCGATATCGCATCTCATTTCTATGTTTCGTGATAAGATATAGTATTCAATGCGAAGTGTCATGTATACCTCGTATTCACTTCAAAAGAATGTAAATGCGAATATTCCTTGCTAGGAAATAGCGTTTGCAGATGTCTACGTATCGTAGCAATGGAGTTCAAATGCTTCTCAAAACGCGATATCGCATCTCATTTCTATGCTTCATGATAAGGCATAATATTCGTTGCGAAGTGTCATGTATACCTCGTATTCACTCCAAACCAATGTAAATACGACACTTCCTTGCTAGGAAATAGCGTATTCAGTTGTCTACGTATCGTGGCAATAGAGTTCTAATGCTACTTAAATCGCGATATCGCATCTCATTTCTATATTCCATGATAAGATATAATATTCATTGCGAAGTGTCATGTACACCTCGTATTCACTTCAAAAGAATGTAAATGCGACACTTCGATGCTAGGAAATAGCGTATTCAGATGTCTACGTATCGTAGCAATAGCGTTCTAATGCTACTTAAATCGCGATATCACATCTCATTTATACGTTTCGTGATAAGATATAATATTCATTGCGAAGTGTCATGTATACCTCGTATTCACTCCAAACGAATGTAAATGCGACACTTCCTTGCTAGGAAATAGCGTACTCAGATGTCTACGTATCGTAGCAATAGAGTTCTAATGCTACTTAAATCGCGATATCGCATCTCATTTCTATGTTTCGTGATAAGGTATAATATTCATTGCGAAGTGTCATGTATACCTCGTATTTACTTCAAAAGAATGTAAATGCGACTATTGCTTGCTAGGAAATAGCGTTTGCAGATGTCTACGTATAGTAGCAATAGAGTTCTAATGCTTCTCAAAACGCGATATCGCATCTCATTTCTATGTTTCATGATAAGATATAATATTCATTGCGAAGTGTCATGTACACCTCGTATTCACTTCAAAAGAATGTAAATGCGACACTTCCATGCAAGGAAATAGCGTCTGCAGATGTCTACGCGTCGAGGCAATAGAGTTCTAATGCTTCTTAAAACGCGATATCGCATCTCACTTCTATGTTTCACGATAAGATATAATATTCATTGCGAAGTGTCATATATACCTAGTATTCACTTCAAAAGAATGTAAATGCGACACTTCCATGCAAGGAAATAGCGTCTGCAGATGTCTAAGCGTCGAGGCAATAGAGTTCTAATGCTTCTCAAAACGCGATATCGCATCTCATCTCTATGCTTCATGATAAGATATAATATTCATTGCGAAGTGTCATGTATACCTAGTATTCATTCCAAACGAATGTAAATGCGACACTTCCTTGCTAGGAAATAGCGTGTTCAGATGTCCGCGTATCGTAGCAGTAGAGTTCTAATGCTACTTAAATCGCGATATCGCATCTCATTTCTATGTTTCGTGATAAGATATAATATTCAATGCGAAGTGTCATGTATACCTCGTATTCTCTTCAAAAGAATGTAAATGCGACTGTTGCTTGCTAGGAAATAGTGTTTGCAGATGTCTACGTATAGTAGCAATAGAGTTCTAATGCTTCTCAAAACGCGATATCGCTACTCATTTCTATGTTTCATGATAAGATATAATATTCATTGCGAAGTGTCATGTATACCTCTAATTCACTTCAAAAGAATCTAAATGCGACATTTCCATGCTAGGAAATAGCCTTTGCAGATATCTCCGCATCGAAGCAATAGGGTTCCAATGCTTTTTAAAACGAGATGTCGCATTTCATTTCTATGTTTCGTGATAAGATATAATATTCATTGCGAAGTGTCACGTATACCTCGTATTCACTCCAAACGAATGTAAATGCGACACTTCCTTGCTAGGAAATAGCGTACTCAGATGTCTACGTATCGTAGCAATAGAGTTCTAATGCCACTTAATTCGCGACATCGCATCTCATTTCTATGTTTCGTGATAAGATATAATATTCATTGCGAAGTGTCATGTATACCTCGTATTCACTTCAAAAGAATGTAAATGCGACTATTGCTTGCTAGGAAATAGCGTTTGCAGATGTCTACGTATCGTAGCAATAGATTTCTAGTGCTTCTCAAAACGGGATATCACATCTCATTTCTATGTTTCGTGATAAGTCATAATATTCATTGCGAAGTGTCATGTACACCTCGTATTCACTTCAAAAGAATGTAAATGCGACACTTCCATGCTAGGAAACAGCCTTTGCAGATATCTCCGTATCGAGGCAATAGGGTTCTAATGCTTCATAAAACGAGATGTCGCATATCATTTCTATGTTTCGTGATAAGATATAATATTCATTGCGAAGTGTCATGTATGCCTCGTATTCACTTCAGAAGAATGTAAATGCGCACTTCCGTTCTAGGAAACTGCGTTGCCAGATGCCTACGTATCGGAGCAATAGAGTTCTAATGTTCCTTAAAACGCGATATCGCATCTCATTTCTATGTTTCATGATAAGATATAATATACATTGCGACGTGTCATGTATACCTCGCATACACTTCAAATGAATGTAAATGAGACACTTCCTTGGTAGGAAATAACGTTCGCAGTTGTCTACGAATCGTAGCAATAGTGTTCTAATGCTTCTTAAAACGCGATATCGCACCTCATCTCTATTTTCATGATAAGATATAATATTCATCGCGCAGTGAGATGTATACGTCGTATTCACTTGAAAAGAACGTAAATGCGACACTTCCTTGCTAGGAAATAACGTTGGCAGATGTCTACGAATCGTAGCAATAGTGTTCTAATGCTTCTTAAAACGCGATATCGCATCTCATTTCTATGTTTCATGATAAGATATAATATTCATTGCGAAGTGTTATGTTTTCCTCGTCTACACTTCAAATCAATGTAAATGCGACACTTCCTTGCCAGGAAATAGCGTTTGCAGATGTCTCCGTATCGAGGCAATAGGGTTCTAATGCTTCTTAAAACGAGATAGCGCATCCCATTTCTATTCTTCATGATAAGTTAATATACTCATTGCGAACTGTAATGTATACCTCGTATTCACGTCAAGAGATTGTAAATGCGACACTTCCTCGCTAGGAAATAGCGTTTGCAGATGTCTCCGCATCGAGGCCATAGATTTCTAATGCTTCTTAAAACGCGATATCGCACCTCACTTCTATGTTTCATGATCAGATATAATATTCATTGCGAAGTGTCATGTATACCTCGTATTCACTTCAAAAGAATGTAAATGCGAATATTCCTTGCTAGGAAATAGCGTTTGCAGATGTCAATGTATAGTAGCAATAGAGTTCTAATGCTACTTAAATCGCGATATCGCATCTCATTTCTGTGTTTCGTGATAAGATGTAATATTCATTGCAAAGTGTCATGTACACCTCGTATTCACTTCAAAGGAATGTAAATGCGACACTTCCATGTTAGGAAATAGCGTCTGCAGATGTCTACTCGTCGAGGCAATAGAGTTCTAATGCTTCTTAAAACGCGATATCGCATTTCACATCTATGTTTCATGATAAGATATAATATTCATTGCGAAGTGTCATGAATACCTCCTATTCACTCCAGACGAATGTAAATGCGACACTTCCTTGCTAGGAAATAGCGTCTGCAGATGTCTACGCATCGAGGCAATAGAGTTCTGATGCTTCTTAAAACGCGATATTGCATCTCACTTCTATGTTTCCTGAAAAGATATAATATTCATTGCGAAGTGTCATATACACCTCGTATTCACTTCAAAAGAATGTAAATGCGACACTTCCATGCAAAGAAATAGCGTCTGCAGATGTCTACGCGTCGAGGCAATAGAGTTCTAATGCTTCTTAAAACGCGATATCGCATCTCACTTCTATGTTTCATGATAAGATATAATATTCATTGCGAAGTGTCATGAATACCTCGTATTCACGTCAAAAGAATGTAAGTGCGACACTTCCATGCTAGGAAATAGCGTTTGCAGATGTCTACGTATCGTAGCAATAGAGTTCTAATGCTTCTCAAAACGTGATATCGCATCTCATTTCTATGCTTCATGATAAGATATAATATTCATTGCGAAGTGTCATATATACCTAGTATTCATTCCAAACGAATGTAAATGCGACACTTCCTTGCTAGGAAATAGCGTGTGTCACGTCCCGGGGTGTGATTTCACTCGAAACTATGACACGACGTCGTAGCCGTTCCCGAAACGAACGCGAATTGCGCCTGGACCGGGTTCGTTGGCGTTCTGGACTCTAATTACCGAATATTTAACGCGGCACTTACCTTTCGATGTCTTGATTTTACCGCTGTGACTCTCGTTCCAGGTATCGAGAGCGCCTTGGATCCGTGACCGGTATTGCTGCGGCGTACGGCTGGAACGGTTGTACGGTCACAGGGATGAGTTTCCAGACGGGCTGACCCTGGCTGGCGGGTACGGGCGCTGGGACAGGACGATCCTGGGCACGAACGGGCCTGACGGCGTAAAAGGTATCCTTCGCAGGAACAGGAACTCGAGTGCAGAGATCGATGTATCCAGGAACACTGCCCACGTATTCGCGAATCAGACGACGCATGAACTCCTTCCTCCCCGCGCGTCGTGTACGCTTTTTCGGAGTCTCGAAGTTCATCAAGAGCACTTGTACTTCGGAAGATAACGGCACGGCTAAGCGCTGGTTCGCTCTAGCGGTACAGTGTCAACCTGGGCGCAAGATGCTCGATTACGGCAGGACTGAAGAAAGAGCGGCTAAGCGTTGGTTCGCTCTAGCTGTCTACCTTCAGGACTATCGCAGATGAATTGTAGAAACGTGTAATATTCGCGAGCGTACCCGTGGAATTGAGTTGAGGAACTTGTAATTGAAATAAAGAAGATTTGTATCTGGTATAAACTACGTATATTCTTTAAACTTCCCTATGTTACTACACTTGACTAATTCTAAGTTATTAAACTAAGATTATAACAAGAAATTGAAATGGACTAAGTTACGTTACGGACTCCGCTAACGGAGATGAGATAGAGACGAAGGCATTGAGCTGGTAGCTCGTTGCTTATGAGCCAATTGCTCGAGTCGGAGAGAACTCCTCGGTTCGGAGTCGAGACTAGATGTGTCTCGTTCGGAGGCGCGATTAGAAGTGTCTATCAGATCTCGCATCCGCGACCTCCTCGGGTCGCGCGGCGCGCGAGTCGCTGGGCCCTCGCGGTGGGGCGGACGGTTGGAGTAGGGCAGCCGCTCGGCCCTAGCGGTGGGGCGGCCGGTCGGAGTGGGGAGCGGCCCGCGTTGAGCGTGAGCCGCGAGCGTCGAGTGCGCGCGCGAGCGCATCGCAACTTATCTCTAGCGTAACGACTAGGCGGCGTATGTACATGTATGTATTTAAATCTAGATGTGTGTTGTGGTGTATGTACAGAAATGAGTAGTGTACTTATACTATGATCGCATATACGAGAAGAGGGTGTACGGGTGCGTGATCGCCGGTGACTCGATGCGGTACGTGGTGTGGTGCTCCTCGCCCTCGTAACGTGGGGTGAGGTCTTCCCTGACGTGTGTCGAGTACCCTTCCTCTCTCTCGTATCGTCGTCTCTGAATACTGGAGCGGCGTGTCGGCGGGTGGCCCGCGTACAGGGGCTCTGGATACGGATGCCGCTGGAGAAGAGGTGGACGCCGGAGGGTGGCAGGCGGTACGCCTGACGTCACACATGTACACCTCGTATTCACTTCAAAATGATGTAAATGCGACACTTCCATGTTAGGAAATAGCGTCTGCAGATGTCTACGCGTCGAGGCAATAGAGTTCTAATGCTTCTGAAAACGCGATATCGCATCTCTCTTCTATGTTTCATGATAAGATATAATATTCATTACGAAGTGTCATGTGTACCTCGTATTCACTTCAAAAGAATGTAAATGCGACTGTTGCTTGCTAGGAAATAGCGTTTGCAGATGTCTACGTATCGTAGCAATAGAGTTCTAATGCTACTTAAATCGCGATATCGCATCTCATTTATATGTCTCGTGATAAGATATAATATTCATTGCAAAGTGTCTTGTAAATCTACTTATTCACTTCAAGAGAATGTAAATGCGACTATTCCTTGCTAGGAAATAGCGTTTGCAGATGCCTACGTATCGTAGCAATAGAGTTGTAGTGCTTCTCAAAACGCGATATCGCATCTCATTTCTATGCTTCATGATAAGATATAATATTCATTGCGAAGTGTCATCTATACCTCGTATTCATTCCAAACGAATGTAAATGCGACATTTCCTTGCTAGGAAATAGCGCTTGCAGATGTCTACGTATCGTAGCAGTAGAGTTCTAATGCTACTTAAATCGCGATATCGCATCTCATTTATATGTCTCGTGATAAGATATAATATTCATTGCAAAGTGTCATGTAAACCTCCTTATTCACTTCAAGAGAATGTAAATGCGACTATTCCTTGCTAGGAAATAGCGTTTGCAGATGCCTACGAATCGTAGCAATAGAGTTGTAGTGCTTCTCAAAACGCGATATCGCATCTCATTTCTATGCTTCATGATAAGATATAATATTCATTGCGAAGTGTCATCTATACCTCGTATTCATTCCAAACGAATGTAAATGCGACATTTCCTTGCTAGGAAATAGCGCTTGCAGATGTCTACGTATCGTAGCAATAGAGTTCTAATGCTACTTAAATCGCGATATCGCATCTCATTTATATGTTTCGTGATAAGATATAATATTCATTGCGAAGTGTCATGTATACCTCGTATTCACCTAACAAGAATGTAAATGCGACTATTGCTTGCTAGGAAATAGCGTTTGCACATGTCTACGTATCGTAGCAATAGGGTTCTAATACTACTTAAATCGCGATATCGCATCTCAATTCTATGTTTCGTGATAAGATGTAATATTCCTTGCAAAGTGTAATGTTCTCCTCGTATTCACTTCAAAAGAATGTAAATACGACACTTCCATGCTAGGAAATAGCGTTTGCAGATGTCTCCGCATCGAGGCCATCGATTTCTAATGCTTCTTAAAACGCGATATCGCACCTCACGTCTATGTTTCATGATCAGATATAATATTCATTGCGAAGTGTCATGTATACCTCGTATTCACTTCAAAAGAATGTAAATGCGACTATTCCTTGCTAGGAAATAGCGTTTGCAGATGTCAACGTATAGTAGCAATAGAGTTCTAATGCTACTTAAATCGCGATATCGCATCTCATTTCTGTGTCTCGTGATAAGATGTAATATTCATTGCGAAGTGTCATGTACACCTCGTATTCACTTCAAAATGATGTAAATGCGACTATTCCTTGCTAGGAAATAGCGTTTGCAGATGTCAACGTATAGTAGCAATAGAGTTCTAATGCTACTTAAATCGCGATATCGCATCTCATTTCTGTGTCCCGTGATAAGATGTAATATTCATTGCGAAGTGTCATGTACACCTCGTATTCACTTCAAAATGATGTAAATGCGACACTTCCATGTTAGGAAATAGCGTCTGCAGATGTCTACGCGTCGAGGCAATAGAGCTCAAATGCTGCTTAAAACGCGATATGGCATCTCACTTCTACGTTTTATGATAAGATATAATATTCATTGCGAAGTGTCATGTATACCTCGTATTCACTTCAAAAGAATGTAAATGCGACTATTCCTTGCTAGGAAATAGCGTTTGCAGATGTCAACGTATCGTAGCAATAGGGTTCTAATGCTACTTAAATCGCGATATCGCATCACATTTCTGTGTTTCGTGATAAGATGTAATATTCATTGCGAAGTGTCATGTACACCTCGTATTCACTTCAAAGGAATGTAAATGCGACACTTCCATGTTAGAAAATAGCGTCTGCAGATGTCTACTCGTCGAGGCAATAGAGTTCTAATGCTTCTTAAAACGCGATATCGTACCTCACTTCTATGTTTCATGATAAGATACAATATTCATTGCGAAGTGTCATGTATACCTCGTATTCACTTCAAAAGAATGTAAATGCGACACTTCCATGCTAGGAAATAGCGTTTGCAGATGTCTCCGCATCGAGGCCATAGAGTTCTAATGCTTCTGAAAACGCGATATCGCATCTCTCTTCTATGTTTCATGATAAGATATAATATTCATTACGAAGTGTCATGTGTACCTCGTATTCACTTCAAAAGAATGTAAATGCGACTGTTGCTTGCTAGGAAATAGTGTTTGCAGATGTCTCCGCATCGAGGCCATAGATTTCTAATGCTTCTTAAAACGACATATCGCACCTCACTTCTATGCTTCATGATAAGATATAATGTTCATTGCGAAGTGTCATGTATACCTCGTATTCACTTCAAAAGAATGTAAATGCGACTATTCTTTGCTAGGAAATAGCGTTTGCAGTTGTCAACGTATAGTAGCAATAGTGTTCTAATGCTACTTATATCGCGATATCGCATCTCATTTCTGTGTCTCGCGAAAAGATGTAATATTCATTGCGAAGTGTCATGTACAACTCGTATTCACTTCAAGATAATGTAAATGCGACACTTCCATGTTAGGAAATAGCGTCTGCAGATGTCTACGCGTCGAGGCAATAGAGTTCTAATGCTTCTCAAAACGCGATATCGCATCTCACTTCTACGTTTTATGATAAGATACAATATTCATTGCGAAGTGTCATGTATACCTCGTATTCACTTCAAAAGAATGTAAATGCGACACTTCCATGCTAGGAAATAGCGTTTGCAGATGTCTCCGCATCGAGGCCATAGAGTTCTAATGCTTCTTAAAACGCGATATCGCACCACACTTCTATGTTTCATGATAAGATATAATATTCATTACGAAGTGTCATGTGTACCTCGTATTCACTTCAAAAGAATGTAAATGCGACACCTCCATGCTAGGAAATAGCGTTTGCAGATGTCTCCGCATCGAGGCCATAGAGTTCTAATGCTTCTTAAAACGCGATATCGCACCTCACTTCTATGTTTCATGATCAGATATAATATTCATTGCGAAGTGTCATGTATACCTCGTATTCACTTCAAAAGAATGTAAATGCGACTATTCCTTGCTAGGAAATAGCGTTTGCAGATGTCAACGTATAGTAGCAATAGAGTTCTAATGCTACTTAAATCGCGATATCGCATCTCATTTCTGTGTCTCGTGATAAGATGCAATATTCATTGCGAAGTGTCATGTATACCTCGTATTCACCTAACAAGAATGTAAATGCGACTATTGCTTGCTAGGAAATAGCGTTTGCACATGTCTACGTATCGTAGCAATAGGGTTCTAATGCTACTTAAATCGCGATATCGCCTCTCAATTCTATGTTTCGTGATAAGATGTAATATTCCTTGCGAAGTGTAATGTACTCCTCGTATTCACTTCAAAAGAATGTAAATACGACACTTCCATGCTAGGAAATAGCGTTTGCAGATGTCTCCGCATCGAGGCCATAGATTTCTAATGCTTCTTAAAACGACATATCGCACCTCACTCCTATGTTTCATGATCAGATATAATGTTCATTGCGAAGTGTCTTGTATACCTCGTATTCACTTCAAAAGAATGTAAATGCGACTATTCTTTGCTAGGAAGTAGCGTTTGCAGTTGTCAACGTATAGTAGCAATAGTGTTCTAATGCTACTTATATCGCGATATCGCATCTCATTTCTGTGTCTCGCGAAATGATGTAATATTCATTGCGAAGTGTCATGTACAACTCGTATTCACTTCAAAATAATGTAAATGCGACACTTCCATGTTAGGAAATAGCGTCTGCAGATGTCTACGCGTCGAGGCCATAGAGTTCTAATGCTTCTTAAAACGCGATATCGCACCACACTTCTATGTTTCATGATAAGATATAATATTCATTACGAAGTGTCACGTGTACCTCGTATTCATTTCAAAAGAATGTAAATGCGACTATAGCGTGCTAGGAAATAGCGTCTGCAGATGTCTACGTATCGTGGCAATAGAGTTCTAATGCTACTTAAATCGCGATATCGCATCTCATTTATATGTTTCGTGATAAGATATAATATTCATTGCCAAGTGTCATGTATACTTCGTATTCACTTCAAAAGAATGAAAGTGCGACACCTCCATGCTAGGAAATAGCGTTTGCAGATGTCTCCGCATCGAGGCCATAGAGTTCTAATGCTTCTTAAAACGCGATATCGCACCTCACTTCTATGTTTCATGATAAGATATAATATTCATTACGAAGTGTCATGTGTACCTCGTATTCATTTCAAAAGAATGTAAATGCGACTATAGCGTGCTAGGAAATAGCGCCTGCAGATGTCTACGTATCGTAGCAATAGAGTTCTAATGCTACTTAAATCGCGATATCGCATCTCATTTATATGTTTTGTGATAAGATATAATATTCATTGCCAAGTGTCATGTATACCTCGTATTCACTTCAAAAGAATGTAAGTGCGACACCTCCATGCAAGGAAATAGCGTTTGCAGATGTCTACGCATCGAGGCCATAGAGTTCTAATGCTTCTGAAAACGCGATATCGCATCTCTCTTCTATGTTTCATGATAAGATATAATATTCATTACGAAGAGTCATGTGTACCTCGTATTCACTCCAAACAAATGTAAATGCGACACTTCCTTGCTAGGAAATAGCGTTTGCAGATGTCTCCGCATCGAGGCCATAGAATTTTAATGCTTCATAAAACGCGATATCGCATCTCACTTCTATGTTTCATGATAAGATATAATATTCATTGCGAAGTGTCATGTATACCTCGTATTCACTTCAAAAGAATGTAAATGCGACTATTGCTTGCTAGGAAGTAGCGTTTGCAGATGCCTACGTATCGTAGCAATAGAGTTCTAATGCTTCTTAGATCGCGATATCGCATCTCATTTCTATGTTTCGTGATAAGTTATAATATTCATTCCGAAGAGTCATGTATACCTCGTATTCACTTCAAAAGAATGTAAATGCGACTATTGCTTGCTAGGAAATAGCGTTTGCAGATGCCTACGTATCGTAGCAATATATTTCTAATGCGTCTTAGATCGCGATATCGCATCTCATTTCTATGTTTCGTGATAAGTTATAATATTCATTCCGAAGTGTCATGTAAACCTCGAATTCTCTTCAAAGGAATGTAAATGCGACTATTGGTTGCTAGGAAGTAGCGTTTGCAGATGTCTACGTATCGTAGCAATAGATTTCTAGTGTTTCTCAAAACGCGATATCGCATCTCATTTCTATGTTTCGTGATAAGTCATAATATTCATTGCGAAGTGTTATGTACACCTCGTATTCACTTCAAAAGAATGTAAATGCGACACTTCCATGCTAGGAAATAGCGTCTGCAGATGTCTGCGCGTCGCGGCAATAGAGTTCTAATGCTTCTCAAAACGCGATATCGCATCTCATTTCTATGCTTCATGATAAGATATAATATTCATTGCGAAGTGTCATGTATACCTAGTATACACTTCAAAAGAATGTAAATGCGAATATTCCTTGCTAGGAAATAGCGTTTGCAGATGTCTACATATCGTAGCAATAGAGTTCAAATGCTTCTCAAAACGCGATATCGCACCTCATTTCTATGCTTCATGATAAGGCATAATATTCGTTGCGAAGTGTCATGTATACCTCGTATTCACTCCAAACCAATGTAAATACGACACTACCTTGCTAGGAAATAGCGTATTCAGATGTCTACGTATCGTGGCAATAGAGTTCTAATGCTACTTAAATCGCGATATCGCATCTCATTTCTATGTTTCGTGATAAGATATGATATTCATTGCGAAGTGTCATGTATACCTAGTATTCACTTCAAAAGAATGTAAATGCGACACTTCCATGCTAGGAAATAGCGTCTGCAGATTTCTACGCGTCGAGGCTATAGAGTTCTAATGCTTCTTAATACGCGATATCGCATCTCACTTCTATGTTTCATGATAACATATAATATTCATTGCGAAGTGTCATGTACACCTCGTATTCACTTCATAGAATGTAAATGCGACACTTCCATGCAAGGAAATAGCGTCTGCAGATGTCTACGCGTCGAAGCTATAGAATTCTAATTCTTCTTAAAATGCGATATCGCATCACACTTCTATGCTTCATGATAAGATATAATATTCATTGCGAAGTGGCATGTATACCTCGTATTCACTTCAAAAGAATGTAAATGCGACTATTGTTTGCTAGGAAGTAGCGTTTGCAGATGCCTACGTATCGTAGCAATAGAGTTCTAATGCTTCTTAGATCGCGATATCGCATCTCATTTCTATGTTTCATGATAAGATATAATATTCATTGCGAAGTGGCATGTATACCTCGTATTCACTTCAAAAGAATGTAAATGCGACTATTGTTTGCTAGGAAGTAGCGTTTGCAGATGCCTACGTATCGTAGCAATAGAGTTCTAATGCTTCTTAGATCGCGATATCGCATCTCATTTCTATGTTTCGTGATAAGTTATAATATTCATTCCGAAGAGTCATGTATACCTCGTATTCACTTCAAAAGAATGTAAATGCGACCATTGCTTGCTAGGAAATAGCGTTTGCAGATGCCTACGTATCGTAGCAATAGATTTCTAATGCTTCTTAGATCGCGATATCGCATCTCATTTCTGTGTTTCGTGATAAGTTATAATATTCATTCCGAAGTGTCATGTAAACCTCGAATTCTCTTCAAAGGAATGTAAATGCGACTATTGGTTGCTAGGAAGTAGCGTTTGCAGATGTCTACGTATCGTAGCAATAGATTTCTAGTGTTTCTCAAAACGCGATATCGCATCTCATTTCTATGTTTCGTGATAAGTCATAATATTCATTGCGAAGTGTTATGTACACCTCGTATTCACTTCAAAAGAATGTAAATGCGACACTTCCATGCTAGGAAATAGCGTCTGCAGATGTCTACACGTCGCGGCAATAGAGTTCTAATGCTTCTCAAAACGCGATATCGCATCTCATTTCTATGCTTCATGATAAGATATAATATTCATTGCGAAGTGTCATGTATACCTAGTATTCACTTCAAAAGAATGTAAATGCGACACTTCCATGCTAGGAAATAGCGTCTGCAGATTTCTACGCGTCGAGGCTATAGAGTTCTAATGCTTCTTAAAACGCGATATCGCATCTCATTTCTATGCTTCATGATAAGATATAATATTCAATGCGAAGTCTCATGTATACCTCGTATTCACTTCAAAAGAATGTAAATGCGACTATTGCTTGCTAGGAAATAGCGTTTGCAGATGCCTACGTATCGTAGCAATAGATTTCTAATGCTTCTTAGATCGCGATATCGCATCTCATTTCTATGTTTCGTGATAAGTTATAATATTCATTCCGAAGTGTCATGTAAACCTCGAATGCTCCTCAAAGGAATGTAAATGCGACTATTGGTTGCAAGGAAATAGAGTTTGCAGATGTCTACGTATCGCAGCAATAGATTTCTAGTGCTTCTCCAAACGCGATATCGCATCTCATTTCTATGTTTCGTGATAAGTCATAGTATTCATTGCGAAGTGTTATGTACACCTCGTATTCACTTCAAAAGAATGTAAATGCGACACTTCCATGCTAGGAAATAGCGTCTGCAGATGTCTACGTATCGTAGCAATAGAGTTCAAATGCTTCTCAAAACGCGATATCGCATCTCATTTCTATGCTTCATGATAAGGCATAATATTCGTTGCGAAGTGTCATGTATACCTCGTATTCACTCCAAACCAATGTAAATACGACACTTCCTTGCTAGGAAATAGCGTATTCAGATGTCTACGTATCGTGGCAATAGAGTTCTAATGCTACTTAAATCGCGATATCGCATCTCATTTCTATGTTTCGTGATAAGTCATAGTATTCATTGCGAAGTGTTATGTACACCTCGTATTCACTTCAAAAGAATGTAAATGCGACACTTCCATGCTAGGAAATAGCGTCTGCAGATTTCTACGCGTCGAGGCTATAGAGTTCTAATGCTTCTTAAAACGCGATATCGCATCTCATTTCTATGCTTCATGATAAGATATAATATTCAATGCGAAGTCTCATGTATACCTCGTATTCACTTCAAAAGAATGTAAATGCGACTATTGGTTGCAAGGAAATAGAGTTTGCAGATGTCTACGTATCGTAGCAATAGATTTCTAGTGCTTCTCAAAACGCGATATCGCATCCCATTTCTATGTTCGTGATAAGTCATAGTATTCATTGCGAAGTGTTATGTACACCTCGTATTCACTTCAAAGGAATGTAAATGCGACACTTCCATGCTAGGAAATAGCGTATTCAGATGTCTACGTATCGTGGCAATAGAGTTCTAATGCTACTTAAATCGCGATATCGCATCTCATTTCTATGTTTCGTGATAAGATATGATATTCATAGCGAAGTGTCATGTATACCTCGTATTCATTTCAAAATCATGTAAATGCGACTATTGCTTGCTAGGAAATAGCGTCTGCAGATATCTCCGCATCGAAGCAATAGGGTTCTAATGCTTTTTAAAACGAGATGTCGCATTTCATTTCTATGTTTCGTGATAAGATATAATATTCATTGCGAAGTGTCATGTATACCTCCTATTCACTCCAGACGAATGTAAATGCGATACTTCCTTGTTAGGAAATAGCGTCTGCAGATGTCTACGCATCGAGGCAATAGAGTTCTGATGCTTCTTAAAACGCGATATCGCATCTCACTTCTATGTTTCATGATAACATATAATATTCATTGCGAAGTGTCATGTACACCTCGTATTCACTTCAAAAGAATGTAAATGCGACACTTCCATGCAAGGAAATAGCGTCTGCAGATGTCTTCGCGTCGAAGCAATAGAATTCTAATGCTTCTTAAAATGCGATATCGCATCACACTTCTATGTTTCATGATAAGATATAATATTCATTGCGAAGTGGCATGTATACCTCGTATTCACTTCAAAAGAATGTAAATGCGACTATTGTTTGCTAGGAAGTAGCGTTTGCAGATGCCTACGTATCGTAGCAATAGAGTTCTAATGCTTCTTAGATCGCGATATCGCATCTCATTTCTATGTTTCGTGATAAGTTATAATATTCATTCCGAAGAGTCATGTATACCTCGTATTCACTTCAAAAGAATGTAAATGCGACTATTGCTTGCTAGGAAATAGCGTTTGCAGATGCCTACGTATCGTAGCAATAGATTTCTAATGCTTCTTAGATCGCGATATCGCATCTCATTTCTATGTTTCGTGATAAGTTATAATATTCATTCCGAAGTGTCATGTAAACCTCGAATTCTCTTCAAAGGAATGTAAATGCGACTATTGGTTGCTAGGAAGTAGCGTTTGCAGATGTCTACGTATCGTAGCAATAGATTTCTAGTGTTTCTCAAAACGCGATATCGCATCTCATTTCTATGTTTCGTGATAAGTCATAATATTCATTGCGAAGTGTTATGTACACCTCGTATTCACTTCAAAAGAATGTAAATGCGACACTTCCATGCTAGGAAATAGCGTCTGCAGATGTCTACACGTCGAGGCAATAGAGTTCTAATGCTTCTCAAAACGCGATATCGCATCTCATTTCTATGCTTCATGATAAGATATAATATTCATTGCGAAGTGTTATGTACACCTCGTATTCACTTCAAAAGAATGTAAATGCGACACTTCCTTGCCAGGAAATAGCGTATTCAGATGTCTACGTATCGTAGCAATAGAGTTCTAATGCTTCTTAAAACGCGATATCCCATCTCACTTCTATGTTTCATGATAAGTTATAATATTCATTCCGTAGAGTCATGTATACCTCGTATTCACTTCAAAAGAATGCAAATGCGACTATTGCTTGCTAGGAAATAGCGTCTGCAGATATCTCCGCATCGAAGCAATAGGGTTCTAATGCTTTTTAAAACGAGATGTCGCATTTCATTTCTATGTTTCGTGATAAGATATAATATTCATTGCGAAGTGTCATGTATACCTCCTATTCACTCCAGACGAATGTAAATGCGACACTTCCTTGTTAGGAAATAGCGTCTGCAGATGTCTACGCATCGAGGCAATAGAGTTCTGATGCTTCTTAAAACGCGATATCGCATCTCACTTCTATGTTTCATGATAACATATAATATTCATTGCGAAGTGTCATGTACACCTCGTATTCACTTCAAAAGAATGTAAATGCGACACTTCCGTGCTAGGAAATAGCGTCTGCAGATGTCTACACTTCGAGGCAATAGAGTTCTAATGCTTCTCAAAACGCGATATCGCATCTCATTTCTATGTTTCATGATAAGATATAATATTCATTGCGAAGTGTCATGTATACCTAGTATTCACTTCAAAAGAATGTAAATGCGACACTTCCATGCTAGGAAATAGCGTCTGCAGATTTCTACGCGTCGAGGCTATAGAGTTCTAATGCTTCTTAAAACGCGATATCGCATCTCATTTCTATGCTTCATGATAAGATATAATATTCAATGCGAAGTCTCATGTATACCTCGTATTCACTTCAAAAGAATGTAAATGCGACTATTGCTTGCTAGGAAATAGCGTTTGCAGATGCCTACGTATCGTAGCAATAGATTTCTAATGCTTCTTAGATCGCGATATCGCATCTCATTTCTATGTTTCGTGATAAGTTATAATATTCATTCCGAAGTGTCATGTAAACCTCGAATTCTCTTCAAAGGAATGTAAATGCGACTATTGGTTGCAAGGAAATAGAGTTTGCAGATGTCTACGTATCGTAGCAATAGATTTCTAGTGCTTCTCAAAACGCGATATCGCATCTCATTTCTGTGTTCGTGATAAGTCATAGTATTCATTGCGAAGTGTTATGTACACCTCGTATTCACTTCAAAATAATGTAAATGCGACACTTCCATGCTAGGAAATAGCGTCTGCAGATGTCCACGTATCGTAGCAATAGAGTTCAAATGCTTCTCAAAACGCGATATCGCATCTCATTTCTATGCTTCATGATAAGGCATAATATTCGTTGCGAAGTGTCATGTATACCTCGTATTCACTCCAAACCAATGTAAATACGACACTTCCTTGCTAGGAAATAGCGTATTCAGATGTCTACGTATCGTGGCAATAGAGTTCTAATGCTACTTAAATCGCGATATCGCATCTCATTTCTATGTTTCGTGATAAGATATGATATTCATAGCGAAGTGTCATGTATACCTCGTATTCACTTCAAAATCATGTAAATGCGACTATTGCTTGCTAGGAAATAGCGTCTGCAGATATCTCCGCATCGAAGCAATAGGGTTCTAATGCTTTTTAAAACGAGATGTCGCATTTCATTTCTATGTTTCGTGATAAGATATAATATTCATTGCGAAGTGTCATGTATACCTCCTATTCACTCCAGACGAATGTAAATGCGATACTTCCTTGTTAGGAAATAGCGTCTGCAGATGTCTACGCATCGAGGCAATAGAGTTCTGATGCTTCTTAAAACGCGATATCGCATCTCACTTCTATGTTTCATGATAACATATAATATTCATTGCGAAGTGTCATGTACACCTCGTATTCACTTCACAAGAATGTAAATGCGACACTTCCATGCAAGGTAATAGCGTCTGCAGATGTCTTCGCGTCGAAGCAATAGAATTCTAATGCTTCTTAAAATGCGATATCGCATCACACTTCTATGTTTCATGATAAGATATAATATTCATTGCGAAGTGGCATGTATACCTCGTATTCACTTCAAAAGAATGTAAATGCGACTATTGTTTGCTAGGAAGTAGCGTTTGCAGATGCCTACGTATCGTAGCAATAGAGTTCTAATGCTTCTTAGATCGCGATATCGCATCTCATTTCTATGTTTCGTGATAAGTTATAATATTCATTCCGAAGAGTCATGTATACCTCGTATTCACTTCAAAAGAATGTAAATGCGACTATTGCTTGCTAGGAAATAGCGTTTGCAGATGCCTACGTATCGTAGCAATAGATTTCTAATGCTTCTTAGATCGCGATATCGCATCTCATTTCTATGTTTCGTGATAAGTTATAATATTCATTCCGAAGTGTCATGTAAACCTCGAATTCTCTTCAAAGGAATGTAAATGCGACTATTGGTTGCTAGGAAGTAGCGTTTGCAGATGTCTACGTATCGTAGCAATAGATTTCTAGTGTTTCTCAAAACGCGATATCGCATCTCATTTCTATGTTTCGTGATAAGTCATAATATTCATTGCGAAGTGTTATGTACACCTCGTATTCACTTCAAAAGAATGTAAATGCGACACTTCCATGCTAGGAAATAGCGTCTGCAGATGTCTACACGTCGAGGCAATAGAGTTCTAATGCTTCTCAAAACGCGATATCGCATCTCATTTCTATGCTTCATGATAAGATATAATATTCATTGCGAAGTGTTATGTACACCTCGTATTCACTTCAAAAGAATGTAAATGCGACACTTCCTTGCCAGGAAATAGCGTATTCAGATGTCTACGTATCGTAGCAATAGAGTTCTAATGCTTCTTAAAACGCGATATCCCATCTCACTTCTATGTTTCATGATAACATATAATATTCATTGCGAAGTGTCATGTACACCTCGTATTCACTTCAAAAGAATGTAAATGCGACACTTCCATGCAAGGAAATAGCGTCTGCAGATGTCTACGCGTCGAAGCTATAGAATTCTAATGCTTCTTAGATCGCGATATCGCATCTCATTTCTATGTTTCGTGATAAGTTATAATATTCATTCCGAAGAGTCATGTATACCTCGTATTCACTTCAAAAGAATGCAAATGCGACTATTGCTTGCTAGGAAATAGCGTCTGCAGATATCTCCGCATCGAAGCAATAGGGTTCTAATGCTTTTTAAAACGAGATGTCGCATTTCATTTCTATGTTTCGTGATAAGATATAATATTCATTGCGAAGTGTCATGTATACCTCCTATTCACTCCAGACGAATGTAAATGCGACACTTCCTTGTTAGGAAATAGCGTCTGCAGATGTCTACGCATCGAGGCAATAGAGTTCTGATGCTTCTTAAAACGCGATATCGCATCTCACTTCTATGTTTCATGATAACATATAATATTCATTGCGAAGTGTCATGTACACCTCGTATTCACTTCAAAAGAATGTAAATGCGACACTTCCGTGCTAGGAAATAGCGTCTGCAGATGTCTACACGTCGAGGCAATAGAGTTCTAATGCTTCTCAAAACGCGATATCGCATCTCATTTCTATGTTTCATGATAAGATATAATATTCATTGCGAAGTGTCATGTATACCTAGTATTCACTTCAAAAGAATGTAAATGCGACACTTCCATGCTAGGAAATAGCGTCTGCAGATTTCTACGCGTCGAGGCTATAGAGTTCTAATGCTTCTTAAAACGCGATATCGCATCTCATTTCTATGCTTCATGATAAGATATAATATTCAATGCGAAGTCTCATGTATACCTCGTATTCACTTCAAAAGAATGTAAATGCGACTATTGCTTGCTAGGAAATAGCGTTTGCAGATGCCTACGTATCGTAGCAATAGATTTCTAATGCTTATCAGATCGCGATATCGCATCTCATTTCTATGTTCGTGATAAGTTATAATATTCATTCCGAAGTGTCATGTAAACCTCGAATTCTCTTCAAGGGAATGTAAATGCGACTATTGGTTGCAAGGAAATAGAGTTTGCAGATGTCTACGTATCGTAGCAATAGATTTCTAGTGCTTCTCAAAACGCGATATCGCATCTCATTTCTATGTTTCGTGATAAGTCATAGTATTCATTGCGAAGTATTATGTACACCTCGTATTCACTTCAAAAGAATGTAAATGCGACACTTCCATGCTAGGAAATAGCGTCTGCAGATGTCTACGTATCGTAGCAATAGAGTTCAAATGCTTCTCAAAACGCGATATCGCATCTCATTTCTATGCTTCATGATAAGGCATAATATTCGTTGCGAAGTGTCATGTATACCTCGTATTCACTCCAAACCAATGTAAATACGACACTTGCTTGCTAGGAAATAGCGTATTCAGATGTCTACGTATCGTGGCAATAGAGTTCTAATGCTACTTAAATCGCGATATCGCATCTCATTTCTATGTTTCGTGATAAGTCATAGTATTCATTGCGAAGTGTTATGTACACCTCGTATTCACTTCAAAAGAATGTAAATGCGACACTTCCATGCTAGGAAATAGCGTCTGCAGATTTCCACGCGTCGAGGCTATAGAGTTCTAATGCTTCTTAAAACGCGATATCGCATCTCATTTCTATGCTTCATGATAAGATATAATATTCAATGCGAAGTCTCATGTATACCTCGTATTCACTTCAAAAGAATGTAAATGCGACTATTGCTTGCTAGGAAATAGCGTTTGCAGATGCCTACGTATCGTAGCAATAGATTTCTAATGCTTCTTAGATCGCGATATCGCATCTCATTTCTATGTTTCGTGATAAGTTATAATATTCATTCCGAAGTGTCATGTAAACCTCGAATTCTCTTCAAAGGAATGTAAATGCGACTATTGGTTGCAAGGAAATAGAGTTTGCAGATGTCTACGTATCGTAGCAATAGATTTCTAGTGCTTCTCAAAACGCGATATCGCATCTCATTTCTATGTTCGTGATAAGTCATAGTATTCATTGCGAAGTGTTATGTACACCTCGTATTCACTTCAAAAGAATGTAAATGCGACACTTCCATGCTAGGAAATAGCGTCTGCAGATGTCTACACGTCGAGGCAATAGAGTTCTAATGCTTCTCAAAACGCGATATCGCATCTCATTTCTATGCTTCATGATAAGATATAATATTCATTGCGAAGTGTTATGTACACCTCGTATTCACTTCAAAAGAATGTAAATGCGACACTTCCTTGCCAGGAAATAGCGTATTCAGATGTCTACGTATCGTAGCAATAGAGTTCTAATGCTTCTTAAAACGCGATATCCCATCTCACTTCTATGTTTCATGATAACATATAATATTCATTGCGAAGTGTCATGTACACCTCGTATTCACTTCAAAAGAATGTAAATGCGACACTTCCATGCAAGGAAATAGCGTCTGCAGATGTCTACGCGTCGAAGCTATAGAATTCTAATGCTTCTTAGATCGCGATATCGCATCTCATTTCTATGTTTCGTGATAAGTTATAATATTCATTCCGAAGAGTCATGTATACCTCGTATTCACTTCAAAAGAATGCAAATGCGACTATTGCTTGCTAGGAAATAGCGTCTGCAGATATCTCCGCATCGAAGCAATAGGGTTCTAATGCTTTTTAAAACGAGATGTCGCATTTCATTTCTATGTTTCGTGATAAGATATAATATTCATTGCGAAGTGTCATGTATACCTCCTATTCACTCCAGACGAATGTAAATGCGACACTTCCTTGTTAGGAAATAGCGTCTGCAGATGTCTACGCATCGAGGCAATAGAGTTCTGATGCTTCTTAAAACGCGATATCGCATCTCACTTCTATGTTTCATGATAACATATAATATTCATTGCGAAGTGTCATGTACACCTCGTATTCACTTCAAAAGAATGTAAATGCGACACTTCCGTGCTAGGAAATAGCGTCTGCAGATGTCTACACGTCGAGGCAATAGAGTTCTAATGCTTCTCAAAACGCGATATCGCATCTCATTTCTATGTTTCATGATAAGATATAATATTCATTGCGAAGTGTCATGTATACCTAGTATTCACTTCAAAAGAATGTAAATGCGACACTTCCATGCTAGGAAATAGCGTCTGCAGATTTCTACGCGTCGAGGCTATAGAGTTCTAATGCTTCTTAAAACGCGATATCGCATCTCATTTCTATGCTTCATGATAAGATATAATATTCAATGCGAAGTCTCATGTATACCTCGTATTCACTTCAAAAGAATGTAAATGCGACTATTGCTTGCTAGGAAATAGCGTTTGCAGATGCCTACGTATCGTAGCAATAGATTTCTAATGCTTATCAGATCGCGATATCGCATCTCATTTCTATGTTTCGTGATAAGTTATAATATTCATTCCGAAGTGTCATGTAAACCTCGAATTCTCTTCAAGGGAATGTAAATGCGACTATTGGTTGCAAGGAAATAGAGTTTGCAGATGTCTACGTATCGTAGCAATAGATTTCTAGTGCTTCTCAAAACGCGATATCGCATCTCATTTCTATGTTTCGTGATAAGTCATAGTATTCATTGCGAAGTATTATGTACACCTCGTATTCACTTCAAAAGAATGTAAATGCGACACTTCCATGCTAGGAAATAGCGTCTGCAGATGTCTACGTATCGTAGCAATAGAGTTCAAATGCTTCTCAAAACGCGATATCGCATCTCATTTCTATGCTTCATGATAAGGCATAATATTCGTTGCGAAGTGTCATGTATACCTCGTATTCACTCCAAACCAATGTAAATACGACACTTCCTTGCTAGGAAATAGCGTATTCAGATGTCTACGTATCGTGGCAATAGAGTTCTAATGCTACTTAAATCGCGATATCGCATCTCATTTCTATGTTTCGTGATAAGTCATAGTATTCATTGCGAAGTGTTATGTACACCTCGTATTCACTTCAAAAGAATGTAAATGCGACACTTCCATGCTAGGAAATAGCGTCTGCAGATTTCCACGCGTCGAGGCTATAGAGTTCTAATGCTTCTTAAAACGCGATATCGCATCTCATTTCTATGCTTCATGATAAGATATAATATTCAATGCGAAGTCTCATGTATACCTCGTATTCACTTCAAAAGAATGTAAATGCGACTATTGCTTGCTAGGAAATAGCGTTTGCAGATGCCTACGTATCGTAGCAATAGATTTCTAATGCTTCTTAGATCGCGATATCGCATCTCATTTCTATGTTTCGTGATAAGTTATAATATTCATTCCGAAGTGTCATGTAAACCTCGAATTCTCTTCAAAGGAATGTAAATGCGACTATTGGTTGCAAGGAAATAGAGTTTGCAGATGTCTACGTATCGTAGCAATAGATTTCTAGTGCTTCTCAAAACGCGATATCGCATCTCATTTCTATGTTCGTGATAAGTCATAGTATTCATTGCGAAGTGTTATGTACACCTCGTATTCACTTCAAAAGAATGTAAATGCGACACTTCCATGCTAGGAAATAGCGTCTGCAGATGTCTACGTATCGTAGCAATAGAGTTCAAATGCTTCTCAAAACGCGATATCGCATCTCATTTCTATGCTTCATGATAAGGCATAATATTCGTTGCGAAGTGTCATGTATACCTCGTATTCACTCCAAACCAATGTAAATACGACACTTCCTTGCTAGGAAATAGCGTATTCAGATGTCTACGTATCGTGGCAATAGAGTTCTAATGCTACTTAAATCGCGATATCGCATCTCATTTCTATGTTTCGTGATAAGATATGATATTCATAGCGAAGTGTCATGTATACCTCGTATTCACTTCAAAAGAATGTAAATGCGACTATTGCTTGCTAGGAAATAGCGACTGCAGATATCTCCGCATCGAAGCAATAGGGTTCTAATGCTTTTTAAAACGAGATGTCGCATTTCATTTCTATGTTTCGTGATAAGATATAATATTCATTGCGAAGTGTCATGTATACCTCCTATTCACTCCAGACGAATGTAAATGCGACACTTCCTTGTTAGGAAATAGCGTCTGCAGATGTCTACGCATCGAGGCAATAGAGTTCTGATGCTTCTTAAAACGCGATATCGCATCTCACTTCTATGTTTCATGATAACATATAATATTCATTGCGAAGTGTCATGTACACCTCGTATTCACTTCAAAAGAATGTAAATGCGACACTTCCATGCAAGGAAATAGCGTCTGCAGATGTCTACGCGTCGAAGCTATAGAATTCTAATGCTTCTTAAAATGCGATATCTCATCACACTTCTATGTTTCATGATAAGATATAATATTCATTGCGAAGTGGCATGTATACCTCGTATTCACTTCAAAAGAATGTAAATGCGACTATTGTTTGCTAGGAAGTAGCGTTTGCAGATGCCTACGTATCGTAGCAATAGAGTTCTAATGCTTCTTAGATCGCGATATCGCATCTCATTTCTATGTTTCGTGATAAGTTATAATATTCATTCCGAAGAGTCATGTATACCTCGTATTCACTTCAAAAGAATGTAAATGCGACTATTGCTTGCTAGGAAATAGCGTCTGCAGATATCTCCGCATCGAAGCAATAGGGTTCTAATGCTTTTTAAAACGAGATGTCGCATTTCATTTCTATGTTTCGTGATAAGATATAATATTCATTGCGAAGTGTCATGTATACCTCCTATTCACCCCAGACGAATGTAAATGCGACACTTCCTTGTTAGGAAATAGCGTCTGCAGATGTCTACGCATCGAGGCAATAGAGTTCTGATGCTTCTTAAAACGCGATATCGCATCTCACTTCTATGTTTCATGATAACATATAATATTCATTGCGAAGTGTCATGTACACCTCGTATTCACTTCAAAAGAATGTAAATGCGACACTTCCATGCAAGGAAATAGCGTCTGCAGATGTCTTCGCGTCGAAGCAATAGAATTCTAATGCTTCTTAAAATGCGATATCGCATCACACTACTATGTTTCATGATAAGATATAATATACATTGCGAAGTGGCATGTATACCTCGTATTCACTTCAAAAGAATGTAAATGCGACTATTGTTTGCTAGGAAGTAGCGTTTGCAGATGCCTACGTATCGTAGCAATAGAGTTCTAATGCTTCTTAGATCGCGATATCGCATCTCATTTCTATGTTTCGTGATAAGTTATAATATTCATTCCGAAGAGTCATGTATACCTCGTATTCACTTCAAAAGAATGTAAATGCGACTATTGCTTGCTAGGAAATAGCGTTTGCAGATGCCTACGTATCGTAGCAATAGATTTCTAATGCTTCTTAGATCGCGATATCGCATCTCATTTCTATGTTTCGTGATAAGTTATAATATTCATTCCGAAGTGTCATGTAAACCTCGAATGCTCTTCAAAGGAATGTAAATGCGACTATTGGTTGCAAGGAAATAGAGTTTGCAGATGTCTACGTATCGTAGCAATAGATTTCTAGTGCTTCTCAAAACGCGATATCGCATCTCATTTCTATGTTTCGTGATAAGTCATAGTATTCATTGCGAAGTGTTATGTACACCTCGTATTCACTTCAAAAGAATGTAAATGCGACACTTCCATGCTAGGAAATAGCGTCTGCAGATGTCTACGTATCGTAGCAATAGAGTTCAAATGCTTCTCAAAACGCGATATCGCATCTCATTTCTATGCTTCATGATAAGGCATAATATTCGTTGCGAAGTGTCATGTATACCTCGTATTCACTCCAAACCAATGTAAATACGACACTTCCTTGCTAGGAAATAGCGTATTCAGATGTCTACGTATCGTGGCAATAGAGTTCTAATGCTACTTAAATCGCGATATCGCATCTCATTTCTATGTTTCGTGATAAGTCATAGTATTCATTGCGAAGTGTTATGTACACCTCGTATTCACTTCAAAAGAATGTAAATGCGACACTTCCATGCTAGGAAATAGCGTCTGCAGATTTCTACGCGTCGAGGCTATAGAGTTCTAATGCTTCTTAAAACGCGATATCGCATCTCATTTCTATGCTTCATGATAAGATATAATATTCAATGCGAAGTCTCATGTATACCTCGTATTCACTTCAAAAGAATGTAAATGCGACTATTGCTTGCTAGGAAATAGCGTTTGCAGATGCCTACGTATCGTAGCAATAGATTTCTAATGCTTCTTAGATCGCGATATCGCATCTCATTTCTATGTTTCGTGATAAGTTATAATATTCATTCCGAAGTGTCATGTAAACCTCGAATGCTCTTCAAAGGAATGTAAATGCGACTATTGGTTGCAAGGAAATAGAGTTTGCAGATGTCTACGTATCGTAGCAATAGATTTCTAGTGCTTCTCAAAACGCGATATCGCATCTCATTTCTATGCTTCGTGATAAGTCATAGTATTCATTGCGAAGTGTTATGTACACCTCGTATTCACTTCAAAAGAATGTAAATGCGACACTTCCATGCTAGGAAATAGCGTCTGCAGATGTCTACGTATCGTAGCAATAGAGTTCAAATGCTTCTCAAAACGCGATATCGCATCTCATTTCTATGCTTCATGATAAGGCATAATATTCGTTGCGAAGTGTCATGTATACCTCGTATTCACTCCAAACCAATGTAAATACGACACTTCCTTGCTAGGAAATAGCGTATTCAGATGTCTACGTATCGTGGCAATAGAGTTCTAATGCTACTTAAATCGCGATATCGCATCTCATTTCTATGTTTCGTGATAAGTCATAGTATTCATTGCGAAGTGTTATGTACACCTCGTATTCACTTCAAAAGAATGTAAATGCGACACTTCCATGCTAGGAAATAGCGTCTGCAGATTTCTACGCGTCGAGGCTATAGAGTTCTAATGCTTCTTAAAACGCGATATCGCATCTCATTTCTATGCTTCATGATAAGATATAATATTCAATGCGAAGTCTCATGTATACCTCGTATTCACTTCAAAAGAATGTAAATGCGACTATTGCTTGCTAGGAAATAGCGTTTGCAGATGCCTACGTATCGTAGCAATAGATTTCTAATGCTTCTTAGATCGCGATATCGCATCTCATTTCTATGTTTCGTGATAAGTTATAATATTCATTCCGAAGTGTCATGTAAACCTCGAATTCTCTTCAAAGGAATGTAATTGCGACTATTGGTTGCAAGGAAATAGAGTTTGCAGATGTCTACGTATCGTAGCAATAGATTTCTAGTGCTTCTCAAAACGCGATATCGCATCCCATTTCTATGTTCGTGATAAGTCATAGTATTCATTGCGAAGTGTTATGTACACCTCGTATTCACTTCAAAAGAATGTAAATGCGACACTTCCATGCTAGGAAATAGCGTCTGCAGATGTCTACGTATCGTAGCAATAGAGTTCAAATGCTTCTCAAAACGCGATATCGCATCTCATTTCTATGCTTCATGATAAGGCATAATGTTCGTTGCGAAGTGTCATATATACCTCGTATTCACTCCAAACCAATGTAAATACGACACTTCCTTGCTAGGAAATAGCGTATTCAGATGTCTACGTATCGTGGCAATAGAGTTCTAATGCTACTTAAATCGCGATATCGCATCTCATTTCTATGTTTCGTGATAAGATATGATATTCATAGCGAAGTGTCATGTATACCTCGTATTCACTTCAAAAGAATGTAAATGCGACTATTGCTTGCTAGGAAATAGCGTCTGCAGATATCTCCGCATCGAAGCAATAGGGTTCTAATGCTTATTAAAACGAGATGTCGCATTTCATTTCTATGTTTCGTGATAAGATATAATATTCATTGCGAAGTGTCATGTATACCTCCTATTCACTCCAGACGAATGTAAATGCGACACTTCCTTGTTAGGAAATAGCGTCTGCAGATGTCTACGCATCGAGGCAATAGAGTTCTGATGCTTCTTAAAACGCGATATCGCATCTCACTTCTATGTTTCATGATAACATATAATATTCATTGCGAAGTGTCATGTACACCTCGTATTCACTTCAAAAGAATGTAAATGCGACACTTCCATGCAAGGAAATAGCGTCTGCAGATGTCTTCGCGTCGAAGCAATAGAATTCTAATGCTTCTTAAAATGCGATATCGCATCACACTTCTATGTTTCATGATAAGATATAATATTCATTGCGAAGTGGCATGTATACCTCGTATTCACTTCAAAAGAATGTAAATGCGACTATTGTTTGCTAGGAAGTAGCGTTTGCAGATGCCTACGTATCGTAGCAATAGAGTTCTAATGCTTCTTAGATCGCGATATCGCATCTCATTTCTATGTTTCGTGATAAGTTATAATATTCATTCCGAAGAGTCATGTATACCTCGTATTCACTTCAAAAGAATGTAAATGCGACTATTGCTTGCTAGGAAATAGCGTTTGCAGATGCCTACGTATCGTAGCAATAGATTTCTAATGCTTCTTAGATCGCGATATCGCATCCCATTTCTATGTTTCGTGATAAGTTATAATATTCATTCCGAAGTGTCATGTAAACCTCGAATTCTCTTCAAAGGAATGTAAATGCGACTATTGGTTGCTAGGAAGTAGCATTTGCAGATGTCTACGTATCGTAGCAATAGATTTCTAGTGTTTCTCAAAACGCGATATCGCATCTCATTTCTATGTTTCGTGATAAGTCATAATATTCATTGCGAAGTGTTATGTACACCTCGTATTCACTTCAAAAGAATGTAAATGCGACACTTCCATGCTAGGAAATAGCGTCTGCAGATGTCTACACGTCGAGGCAATAGAGTTCTAATGCTTCTCAAAACGCGATATCGCATCACATTTCTATGCTTCATGATAACATATAATATTCATTGCGAAGTGTCATGTACACCTCGTATTCACTTCAAAAGAATGTAAATGCGACACTTCCATGCAAGGAAATAGCGTCTGCAGATGTCTACGTATCGTAGCAATAGAGTTCTAATGCTTCTTAAAACGCGATATCGCATCTCACTTCTATGTTTCATGATAACATATAATATTCATTGCGAAGTGTCATGTACACCTCGTATTCACTTCAAAAGAATGTAAATGCGACACTTCCATGCAAGGAAATAGCGTCTGCAGATGTCTACGCGTCGAAGCTATAGAATTCTAATGCTTCTTAGATCGCGATATCGCATCTCATTTCTATGTTTCGTGATAAGTTATAATATTCATTCCGAAGAGTCATGTATACCTCGTATTCACTTCAAAAGAATGTAAATGCGACTATTGCTTGCTAGGAAATAGCGTCTGCAGATATCTCCGCATCGAAGCAATAGGGTTCTAATGCTTTTTAAAACGAGATGTCGCATTTCATTTCTATGTTTCGTGATAAGATATAATATTCATTGCGAAGTGTCATGTATACCTCCTATTCACTCCAGACGAATGTAAATGCGACACTTCCTTGTTAGGAAATAGCGTCTGCAGATGTCTACGCATCGAGGCAATAGAGTTCTGATGCTTCTTAAAACGCGATATCGCATCTCACTTCTATGTTTCATGATAACATATAATATTCATTGCGAAGTGTCATGTACACCTCGTATTCACTTCAAAAGAATGTAAATGCGACACTTCCATGCAAGAAAATAGCGTCTGCAGATGTCTTCGCGTCGAAGCAATAGAATTCTAATGCTTCTTAAAATGCGATATCCCATCACACTTCTATGTTTCATGATAAGATATAATATTCATTGCGAAGTGGCATGTATACCTCGTATTCACTTCAAAAGTATGTAAATGCGACTATTGTTTGCTAGGGAGTAGCGTTTGCAGATGCCTACGTATCGTAGCAATAGAGTTCTAATGCTTCTTATATCGCGATATCGCATCTCATTTCTATGTTTCGTGATAAGTTATAATATTCATTCCGAAGAGTCATGTATACCTCGTATTCACTTCAAAGGAATGTAAATGCGACTATTGCTTGCTAGGAAATAGCGTTTGCAGATGCCTACGTATCGTTGCAATAGATTTCTAATGCTTCTTAGATCGCGATATCGCATCTCATTTCTATGTTTCGTGATAAGTTATAATATTCATTCCGAAGTGTCATGTAAACCTCGAATTCTCTTCAAAGGAATGTAAATGCGACTATTGGTTGCTAGGAAGTAGCGTTTGCAGATGTCTACGTATCGTAGCAATAGATTTCTAGTGTTCCTCAAAACGCGATATCGCATCTCATTTCTATGTTTCGTGATAAGTCATAATATTCATTGCGAAGTGTTATGTACACCTCGTATTCACTTCAAAAGAATGTAAATGCGACACTTCCATGCTAGGAAATAGCGTCTGCAGATTTCTACGCGTCGAGGCTATAGAGTTCTAATGCTTCTTAAAACGCGATATCGCATCTCATTTCTATGCTTCATGATAAGATATAATATTCAATGCGAAGTCTCATGTATACATCGTATTCACTTCAAAAGAATGTAAATGCGACTATTGCTTGCTAGGAAATAGCGTTTGCAGATGCCTACGTATCGTAGCAACAGATTTCTAATGCTTCTTAGATCGCGATATCGCATCTCATTTCTATGTTTCGTGATAAGTTATAATATTCATTCCAAAGTGTCATGTAAACCTCGAATTCTCTTCAAAGGAATGTAAATGCGACTATTGGTTGCAAGGAAATAGAGTTTGCAGATGTCTACGTATCGTAGCAATAGATTTCTAGTGCTTCTCAAAACGCGATATCGCATCTCAATTCTATGTTTCGTGATAAGTCATAGTATTCATTGCGAAGTGTTATGTACACCTCGTATTCACTTCAAAAGAATGTAAATGCGACACTTCCATGCAAGGAAATAGCGTCTGCAGATGTCTACGTATCGTGGCAATAGAGTTCTAATGCTACTTAAATCGCGATATCGCATCTCATTTCTATGTTTCGTGATAAGTCATAGTATTCATTGCGAAGTGTTATGTACACCTCGTATTCACTTCAAAAGAATGTAAATGCGACACTTCCATGCTAGGAAATAGCGTCTGCAGATGTCTACGTATCGTAGCAATAGAGTTCAAATGCTTCTCAAAACGCGATATCGCATCTCATTTCTATGCTTCATGATAAGGCATAATATTCGTTGCGAAGTGTCATGTATACCTCGTATTCACTCCAAACCAATGTAAATACGACACTTCCTTGCTAGGAAATAGCGTATTCAGATGTCTACGTATCGTGGCAATAGAGTTCTAATGCTACTTAAATCGCGATATCGCATCTCATTTCTATGTTTCGTGATAAGTCATAGTATTCATTGCGAAGTGTTATGTACACCTCGTATTCACTTCAAAAGAATGTAAATGCGACACTTCCATGCTAGGAAATAGCGTCTGCAGATTTCTACGCGTCGAGGCTATAGAGTTCTAATGCTTCTTAAAACGCGATATCGCATCTCATTTCTATGCTTCATGATAAGATATAATATTCAATGCGAAGTCTCATGTATACCTCGTATTCACTTCAAAAGAATGTAAATGCGACTATTGCTTGCTAGGAAATAGCGTTTGCAGATGCCTACGTATCGTAGCAATAGATTTCTAATGCTTCTTAGATCGCGATATCGCATCTCATTTCTATGTTTCGTGATAAGTTATAATATTCATTCCGAAGTGTCATGTAAACCTCGAATGCTCTTCAAAGGAATGTAAATGCGACTATTGGTTGCAAGGAAATAGAGTTTGCAGATGTCTACGTATCGTAGCAATAGATTTCTAGTGCTTCTCAAAACGCGATATCGCATCTCATTTCTATGTTTCGTGATAAGTCATAGTATTCATTGCGAAGTGTTATGTACACCTCGTATTCACTTCAAAAGAATGTAAATGCGACACTTCCATGCTAGGAAATAGCGTCTGCAGATGTCTACGTATCGTAGCAATAGAGTTCAAATGCTTCTCAAAACGCGATATCGCATCTCATTTCTATGCTTCATGATAAGGCATAATATTCGTTGCGAAGTGTCATGTATACCTCGTATTCACTCCAAACCAATGTAAATACGACACTTCCTTGCTAGGAAATAGCGTATTCAGATGTCTACGTATCGTGGCAATAGAGTTCTAATGCTACTTAAATCGCGATATCGCATCTCATTTCTATGTTTCGTGATAAGTCATAGTATTCATTGCGAAGTGTTATGTACACCTCGTATTCACTTCAAAAGAATGTAAATGCGACACTTCCATGCTAGGAAATAGCGTCTGCAGATTTCTACGCGTCGAGGCTATAGAGTTCTAATGCTTCTTAAAACGCGATATCGCATCTCATTTCTATGCTTCATGATAAGATATAATATTCAATGCGAAGTCTCATGTATACCTCGTATTCACTTCAAAAGAATGTAAATGCGACTATTGCTTGCTAGGAAATAGCGTTTGCAGATGCCTACGTATCGTAGCAATAGATTTCTAATGCTTCTTAGATCGCGATATCGCATCTCATTTCTATGTTTCGTGATAAGTTATAATATTCATTCCGAAGTGTCATGTAAACCTCGAATTCTCTTCAAAGGAATGTAAATACGACTATTGGTTGCAAGGAAATAGAGTTTGCAGATGTCTACGTATCGTAGCAATAGATTTCTAGTGCTTCTCAAAACGCGATATCGCATCTCATTTCTATGTTTCGTGATAAGTTATAATATTCATTCCGAAGAGTCATGTATACCTCGTATTCACTTCAAAAGAATGTAAATGCGACTATTGCTTGCTAGGAAATAGCGTCTGCAGATATCTCCGCATCGAAGCAATAGGGTTCTAATGCTTTTTAAAACGAGATGTCGCATTTCATTTCTATGTTTCGTGATAAGATATAATATTCATTGCGAAGTGTCATGTATACCTCCTATTCACTCCAGACGAATGTAAATGCGACACTTCCTTGTTAGGAAATAGCGTCTGCAGATGTCTACGCATCGAGGCAATAGAGTTCTGATGCTTCTTAAAACGCGATATCGCATCTCACTTCTATGTTTCATGATAACATATAATATTCATTGCGAAGTGTCATGTACACCTCGTATTCACTTCAAAAGAATGTAAATGCGACACTTCCATGCAAGAAAATAGCGTCTGCAGATGTCTTCGCGTCGAAGCAATAGAATTCTAATGCTTCTTAAAATGCGATATCCCATCACACTTCTATGTTTCATGATAAGATATAATATTCATTGCGAAGTGGCATGTATACCTCGTATTCACTTCAAAAGTATGTAAATGCGACTATTGTTTGCTAGGGAGTAGCGTTTGCAGATGCCTACGTATCGTAGCAATAGAGTTCTAATGCTTCTTATATCGCGATATCGCATCTCATTTCTATGTTTCGTGATAAGTTATAATATTCATTCCGAAGAGTCATGTATACCTCGTATTCACTTCAAAAGAATGTAAATGCGACTATTGCTTGCTAGGAAATAGCGTTTGCAGATGCCTACGTATCGTTGCAATAGATTTCTAATGCTTCTTAGATCGCGATATCGCATCTCATTTCTATGTTTCGTGATAAGTTATAATATTCATTCCGAAGTGTCATGTAAACCTCGAATTCTCTTCAAAGGAATGTAAATGCGACTATTGGTTGCTAGGAAGTAGCGTTTGCAGATGTCTACGTATCGTAGCAATAGATTTCTAGTGTTCCTCAAAACGCGATATCGCATCTCATTTCTATGTTTCGTGATAAGTCATAATATTCATTGCGAAGTGTTATGTACACCTCGTATTCACTTCAAAAGAATGTAAATGCGACACTTCCATGCTAGGAAATAGCGTCTGCAGATTTCTACGCGTCGAGGCTATAGAGTTCTAATGCTTCTTAAAACGCGATATCGCATCTCACTTCTATGTTTCATGATAACATATAATATTCATTGCGAAGTGTCATGTACACCTCGTATTCACTTCAAAAGAATGTAAATGCGACACTTCCATGCAAGAAAATAGCGTCTGCAGATGTCTTCGCGTCGAAGCAATAGAATTCTAATGCTTCTTAAAATGCGATATCCCATCACACTTCTATGTTTCATGATAAGATATAATATTCATTGCGAAGTGGCATGTATACCTCGTATTCACTTCAAAAGTATGTAAATGCGACTATTGTTTGCTAGGGAGTAGCGTTTGCAGATGCCTACGTATCGTAGCAATAGAGTTCTAATGCTTCTTATATCGCGATATCGCATCTCATTTCTATGTTTCGTGATAAGTTATAATATTCATTCCGAAGAGTCATGTATACCTCGTATTCACTTCAAAAGAATGTAAATGCGACTATTGCTTGCTAGGAAATAGCGTTTGCAGATGCCTACGTATCGTTGCAATAGATTTCTAATGCTTCTTAGATCGCGATATCGCATCTCATTTCTATGTTTCGTGATAAGTTATAATATTCATTCCGAAGTGTCATGTAAACCTCGAATTCTCTTCAAAGGAATGTAAATGCGACTATTGGTTGCTAGGAAGTAGCGTTTGCAGATGTCTACGTATCGTAGCAATAGGTTTCTAGTGTTCCTCAAAACGCGATATCGCATCTCATTTCTATGTTTCGTGATAAGTCATAATATTCATTGCGAAGTGTTATGTACACCTCGTATTCACTTCAAAAGAATGTAAATGCGACACTTCCATGCTAGGAAATAGCGTCTGCAGATTTCTACGCGTCGAGGCTATAGAGTTCTAATGCTTCTTAAAACGCGATATCGCATCTCATTTCTATGCTTCATGATAAGATATAATATTCAATGCGAAGTCTCATGTATACATCGTATTCACTTCAAAAGAATGTAAATGCGACTATTGCTTGCTAGGAAATAGCGTTTGCAGATGCCTACGTATCGTAGCAACAGATTTCTAATGCTTCTTAGATCGCGATATCGCATCTCATTTCTATGTTTCGTGATAAGTTATAATATTCATTCCAAAGTGTCATGTAAACCTCGAATTCTCTTCAAAGGAATGTAAATGCGACTATTGGTTGCAAGGAAATAGAGTTTGCAGATGTCTACGTATCGTAGCAATAGATTTCTAGTGCTTCTCAAAACGCGATATCGCATCTCAATTCTATGTTTCGTGATAAGTCATAGTATTCATTGCGAAGTGTTATGTACACCTCGTATTCACTTCAAAAGAATGTAAATGCGACACTTCCATGCAAGGAAATAGCGTCTGCAGATGTCTACGTATCGTGGCAATAGAGTTCTAATGCTACTTAAATCGCGATATCGCATCTCATTTCTATGTTTCGTGATAAGTCATAGTATTCATTGCGAAGTGTTATGTACACCTCGTATTCACTTCAAAAGAATGTAAATGCGACACTTCCATGCTAGGAAATAGCGTCTGCAGATTTCTACGCGTCGAGGCTATAGAGTTCTAATGCTTCTTAAAACGCGATATCGCATCTCATTTCTATGCTTCATGATAAGATATAATATTCAATGCGAAGTCTCATGTATACCTCGTATTCACTTCAAAAGAATGTAAATGCGACTATTGCTTGCTAGGAAATAGCGTTTGCAGATGCCTACGTATCGTAGCAATAGATTTCTAATGCTTCTTAGGTCGCGATATCGCATCTCATTTCTATGTTTCGTGATAAGTTATAATATTCATTCCGAAGTGTCATGTAAACCACGAATTCTCTTCAAAGGAATGTAAATGCGACTATTGGTTGCAAGGAAATAGAGTTTGCAGATGTCTACGTATCGTAGCAATAGATTTCTAGTGCTTCTCAAAACGCGATATCGCATCTCATTCCTATGTTCGTGATAAGTCATAGTATTCATTGCGAAGTGTTATGTACACCTCGTATTCACTTCAAAAGAATGTAAATGCGACTATTGCTTGCTAGGAAATAGCGTCTGCAGATATCTCCGCATCGAAGCAATAGGGTTCTAATGCTTTTTAAAACGAGATGTCGCATTTCATTTCTATGTTTCGTGATAAGATATAATATTCATTGCGAAGTGTCATGTATACCTCCTATTCACTCCAGACGAATGTAAATGCGACACTTCCTTGTTAGGAAATAGCGTCTGCAGATGTCTACGCATCGAGGCAATAGAGTTCTGATGCTTCTTAAAACGCGATATCGCATCTCACTTCTATGTTTCATGATAACATATAATATTCATTGCGAAGTGTCATGTACACCTCGTATTCACTTCAAAAGAATGTAAATGCGACACTTCCATGCAAGGAAATAGCGTCTGCAGATGTCTTCGCGTCGAAGCAATAGAATTCTAATGCTTCTTAAAATGCGATATCGCATCACACTTCTATGTTTCATGATAAGATATAATATTCATTGCGAAGTGGCATGTATACCTCGTATTCACTTCAAAAGAATGTAAATGCGACTATTGTTTGCTAGGAAGTAGCGTTTGCAGATGCCTACGTATCGTAGCAATAGAGTTCTAATGCTTCTTAGATCGCGATATCGCATCTCATTTCTATGTTTCGTGATAAGTTATAATATTCATTCCGAAGAGTCATGTTTACCTCGTATTCACTTCAAAAGAATGTAAATGCGACTATTGCTAGCTAGGAAATAGCGTTTGCAGATGCCTACGTATCGTAGCAATAGATTTCTAGTGCTTCTTAGATCGCAATATCGCATCTCATTTCTATGTTTCGTGATAAGTTTTAATATTCATTCCGAAGTGTCATGTAAACCTCGAATTCTCTTCAAAGGAATGTAAATGCGACTATTGGTTGCTAGGAAGTAGCGTTTGCAGATGTCTACGTATCGTAGCAATAGATTTCTAGTGTTTCTCAAAAGGCGATATCGCATCTCATTTCTATGTTTCGTGATAAGTCATAATATTCATTGCGAAGTGTTATGTACACCTCGTATTCACTTCAAAAGAATGTAAATGCGACACTTCCTTGCTAGGAAATACCGTCTGCAGATGTCTAGGTAACGTAGCAATAGAGTTCTAATGCTTCTTAAAACGCGATATAGCATCTCATTTCTATGTTTCATGGTAAGATATAGTATGATTTGCGATCTGTTATGTATTCCTCGTCTACACTTCAAATGAATGTAAATGCGACACTTCCTTGCAAGGAAATAGCGTTTGCAGATGTCTACGTATCGTAACAATAGAGTTCATATGATTCTTAAAACGCGATATCGCATCTCATTTCTATGTTTCATGGTAAGATATAACATGATTTGCGAAGTGTTATGTATTCCTCGTCCACACTTCAAATGAATTTAAATGCGACACTTCCTTGCAAGGAAATAGCGTTTGCAGATGTCTACGTATCGTAGCAATAGATTTCTAATGCTTCTTAAAACGCGATATCGCATCTCATTTCTATGTTTCATGGTAAGATATAATATGATTTGCGAAGTGTCATGTATTCCTCGTCTACACTTCAAGTGAATGTAAATGCGACACTTCCTTGCTAGGAAATAGCGTCTGCAGATGCCTAGGTATCGTAGCACTAGATTTCTAATGCTTCTTAATACGCGATATCGCATCTCATTTTTATGTTTCATGGTAAGATATAATATGATTTGCGAAGTGTCATGTATTCCTCGTCCACACTTCAAATGAATGTAAATGCGACACTTCCTTGCTAGGAAATAGCGTCTGCAGATGTCTAGGTATCGTAGCAATAGATTTCTAATGCTTCTTAAAACGCGATATCGCATCTCATTTCTATGTTTCATGGTAAGATATAATATGATTTGCGAAGTGTCATGTATTCCTCGTCTACACTTCAAGTGAATGTAAATGCGACACTTCCTTGCTAGGAAATAGCGTCTGCAGATGCCTAGGTATCGTAGCAATAGTGCTCTAATGCTTCTTAAAACGCGATATCGCATCTCATTTCTATGCTTCATGATAAGATATAATATTCAATGCGAAGTCTCATGTATACCTCGTATTCACTTCAAAAGAATGTAAATGCGACTATTGCTTGCTAGGAAATAGCGTTTGCAGATGCCTACGTATCGTAGCAATAGATTTCTAATGCTTCTTAGATCGCGATATCGCATCTCATTTCTATGTTTCGTGATAAGTTATAATATTCATTCCAAAGTGTCATGTAAACCTCGAATTCTCTTCAAAGGAATGTAAATGCGACTATTGGTTGCAAGGAAATAGAGTTTGCAGATGTCTACGTATCGTAGCAATAGATTTCTAGTGCTTCTCAAAACGCGATATCGCATCTCATTTCTATGTTTCGTGATAAGTCATAGTATTCATTGCGAAGTGTTATGTACACCTCGTATTCACTTCAAAAGAATGTAAATGCGACACTTCCATGCAAGGAAATAGCGTCTGCAGATGTCTACGCGTCGAAGCTATAGAATTCTAATGCTTCTTAAAATGCGATATCTCATCACACTTCTATGTTTCACGATAAGATATAATATTCATTGCGAAGTGGCATGTATACCTCGTATTCACTTCAAAAGAATGTAAATGCGACTATTGTTTGCTAGGAAGTAGCGTTTGCAGATGCCTACGTATCGTAGCAATAGAGTTCTAATGCTTCTTAGATCGCGATATCGCATCTCATTTCTATGTTTCGTGATAAGTTATAATATTCATTCCGAAGAGTCATGTATACCTCGTATTCACTTCAAAAGAATGTAAATGCGACTATTGCTTGCTAGGAAATAGCGTCTGCAGATATCTCCGCATCGAAGCAATAGGGTTCTAATGCTTTTTAAAACGAGATGTCGCATTTCATTTCTATGTTTCGTGATAAGATATAATATTCATTGCGAAGTGTCATGTATACCTCCTATTCACTCCAGACGAATGTAAATGCGACACTTCCTTGTTAGGAAATAGCGTCTGCAGATGTCTACGCATCGAGGCAATAGAGTTCTGATACTTCTTAAAACGCGATATCGCATCTCACTTCTATGTTTCATGATAACATATAATATTCATTCCGAAGTGTCATGTAAACCTCGAATTCTCTTCAAAGGAATGTAAATGCGACTATTGGTTGCTAGGAAGTAGCGTTTGCAGATGTCTACGTATCGTAGCAATAGATTTCTAGTGTTTCTCAAAACGCGATATCGCATCTCATTTCTATGTTTCGTGATAAGTCATAATATTCATTGCGAAGTGTTATGTACACCTCGTATTCACTTCAAAAGAATGTAAATGCGACACTTCCATGCTAGGAAATAGCGTCTGCAGATGTCTACACGTCGAGGCAATAGAGTTCTAATGCTTCTCAAAACGCGATATCGCATCTCATTTCTATGCTTCATGATAAGATATAATATTCATTGCGAAGTGTCATGTATACCTAGTATTCACTTCAAAAGAATGTAAATGCGACACTTCCATGCTAGGAAATAGCGTCTGCAGATTTCTACGCGTCGAGGCTATAGAGTTCTAATGCTTCTTAAAACGCGATATCGCATCTCATTTCTATGCTTCATGATAAGATATAATATTCAATGCGAAGTCTCATGTATACCTCGTATTCACTTCAAAAGAATGTAAATGCGACTATTGTTTGCTAGGAAGTAGCGTTTGCAGATGCCTACGTATCGTAGCAATAGAGTTCTAATGCTTCTTAGATCGCGATATCGCATCTCATTTCTATGTTTCGTGATAAGTTATAATATTCATTCCGAAGAGTCATGTATACCTCGTATTCACTTCAAAAGAATGTAAATGCGACTATTGCTTGCTAGGAAATAGCGTCTGCAGATATCTCCGCATCGAAGCAATAGGGTTCTAATGCTCTTTAAAACGAGATGTCGCATTTCATTTCTTTGTTTCGTGATAAGATATAATATTCATTGCGAAGTGTCATGTATACCTCCTATTCACTCCAGACGAATGTAAATGCGACACTTCCTTGTTAGGAAATAGCGTCTGCAGATGTCTACGCATCGAGGCAATAGAGTTCTGATTCTTCTTAAAACGCGATATCGCATCTCACTTCTATGTTTCATGATAACATATAATATTCATCGCGAAGTGTCATGTATACCTCGCATACACTTCAACTGAATGTAAATGCGACACTTCCTTGGTAGGAAATAACGTTTGCAGAAGTCTACGTATCGCAGAAATAGATTTCTAAAGCTTCATAAATCGCGATATCGCATCTCATTTCTATGTTTCATGGTGAGATATAATATCCATAGCGAAGTGTTGTGTATTCCTCGTCTACACTTCAAATGAATGTAAATGCGACACTTCCTTGGTAGGAAATAGCGTTTGCAGATGTCTAGGTATCGAAGCAATAGAGTTCTAATGGGGAGGGGTAGAGGTCCTTCTCACACCCGAGAACCATCCTGTTTGTCTCCATGGACTATGGCAGCGGTCTTATCGTTGCAGAGCTCTGGATCCTATCCTTCGGGCTTCAGGGTCTCTTCTTGCTCACTTCCCGACTCCTCCACCGTCGAGCCCGTCACGCTACCTCGGCGCACATCCCTTCCGCGAACCTGCGGTCTTATTATCCGCCGAAGAGGCGTCTTATGGGTCGCTTCTTCCATCAGCTGGCCAGTCTAATCCGTAGAACGGAGAGAGTGAAGCGAACGGGGGGGGGTTCTACCATCGTGTATTTCACGCTCCTCGCAAATACAGCTGTCGCGATGGTCCGTGTCGCGCTTCTCGCATGGGTGGTGATCTGTGAGCTAGTCTAACCGAAGCAGGGGAAGGGGTGAGCCAGCCTTGTGACTTCACCACGTCACAGTACATACAAATTTGCGATTAAGTAGCTATGTGTTCAAATTCAATTCCGAATAATGCACTAAAAAGCATCCCAGATAACAAACGGCAAGATGGTAGCGACACCATGCCGGCACTATATTGCCACTTCCGAGGACTGTCAACTGATTCGTAGTCATCTGTGACCTGATTCGTTGACTAAAATGCCAGAACGTGTTACCAACACGTTCTAGACAAGCGAATCGCGCAGAACCAGCACCATGGTGACACGCGTATCATCGCTCCATTCATGAATCTCCTCAGCAATGACGCAGGATCACATTTGGCAATGGGGAACCTGTGCTTTCATACAAATTAGAACCGTTAGATGTCAGTAGATTTTCAGCATATGAGTATTGATAGACATTTTGATGGTCGTTTTCCTATATTTATAGTTATTGAGCGAGTCGTATATATTTCTTTCAATCCATCATAGACTAAAAATATTATTTATAAAAAAAATATTACTTATAAAATAAAAATTCATGCTGTTGCGTCCCTAACTTCACCTTGTGTAATTTTTGAAATAACATGCTGTCATCGTATATAATGTAACCCTCAATTGCATGAATTTGTAACAATAAATTGAAGAAAATGTATATAAAATAAGTGTATATATTTTTATGACAATGTAATTATCGACTTTATGGAAAAAATTGCCCTATCGAGCTAGTTTATAGAAAATAATAAAATCGAGTTCTTATATCTTTGTTTTGTGCCGGTGTATCTATATTGGAATCAAAATAAATAAATTGCACAGTATAGTCATTTTTCATATTTGCTTATAATTTTTATGGAAACAGCTTCCCCATTAGTAAATGTCAGCCTACGCCACAACCACGCGTGTAGCTATGGTGAGCTGATAGTGTCATTGTCACGGCCGTGTAGCCCGTGTGCTATATCTCGGTGCTTTAATAGTGCCGTGATACGAATGCCGCCCCAGTACTAACAGTATGCCATTTCGAAAGCTGTGTAGGAACACTTTGTTAGCACAGTTCTGTCACGGAATTCGTTCCATCCGTTGTCATTGGCGTGCCAATCGCTGGCTGTTTGGGATATTGTAGTGCATGAGGCAGACTTGTTCCTTATCATCGTCAAGGAGATGGATTTTCACTCCCCCCTTTTTGAATTTTTTAAATTATTGTTTGGAATTTTTGCCGTTTCTGTATCTCTATGACCGCATTGTGGATTCAACTTATGTACGATCTTTTTGGTCTTCATCTTTTGTTACATGTAATATTATATATGTGATGCACGTTTGTTATGTAATGCTCCGATTTGTAAGCCTCAGATACTTTTATTCTTTGGTAAAGCAACTTATTCGATTAATATATATTTATTGGACATAGATATAAACAATTAGAAAAATGTTATTAAAACGCTATTAAATATGTTGTTGCAATTATATATTTAAGGTCTGAAGATGTAGATGCAATTAATGTCCGATATTTTACGTGATCCAATCGACGCATCAAGTGAGGCTATGAAATATAAAAATCTTTTACTATTCTTCGACCGCTTTACATGTTACATGAATGATAAGTTCTGCAAGACAAGAAGCCTGAATTAGTGAGATATCTAGGAACATAAGTAATTTGTAAGTAACACATCTTTTCTCTTTGAAATATTTGCCTTTGCATAGAATAGAACGTATAGATATAATTGCCTGTTTTGTATCCATTTCGGTCCAATTCTATTATAGCCTTTGAGCAGAAGTAATATTGATTATACTTGATTTTTGCAATAGTTCTTTAATTAACAGATTTTATTAACCTAGAATCATCATTTGACGGATGTATCAATCTACTTTGTAGCTCCATCAGTTTCTTTTTCTGCTCGCTACTTTCCATTTTCAGTTCCGTATACTTATCCTTTATCACCATCATATATGTTGCGTAAAATTACAATAACCTTTTGTCCTCAAATTTTGCGGATATTTCAATTAAATTTCCTTTGATTAAATAAACGGAAATTAAAAAACAGTGGCACGTACCATTTCTTGGAAACGTTGTATCGTAATTTGCATCTGACTGTTTTGAAAGGCACGCACTTTACTTAACGTTTGCAATGATTCGGTTAGCGAAGTAAAGTAATATTCTACTTTCGAAATTGTTGGCTCTTGTAATTCTAAGGCAAATATATTCATCTGTCGACATCGTGAACATTGTTTTTTGGCAAAATTCCAGAAAAACAAATATACTATAAGTAAAATAATAAACATCATAATATTAAATTTAACTCTGTTCATCGTTGCCTTGTTGGACACATCCATAACAATATACAGGGTGGGGCAGTAATAATTAGCACCTCAGATATCCACGAAACTATAAGTTTCATAGAAGGTTTTGCTAATATAAAATTGCATAGTACAAAGGGGCCATCCGTTGATGAAAATAGTTTTTTTGTAAGTGGAGTTATGTTGGACATATGAAGGTTACCTTCATTTTTAAAATGAATTGGTATGTCCATTCTTCCGTAATACGATAGAGCATTTTAAAGCAAGTTTAACGATCTGTAACATGAAGGCATTGAAGGTTACAAAAAGTAAAGGAAGGCGATAATACTCACGGTTTTGATAGTAAATGAAACATACGTATTATAAACAGTGGTGGAAGGCGTAATACTTACCGTTTACTTCACTGTGAATAAATACTTTTCGAAGGGCATTTCAATAGTTTGCAGCATAAGTTAAACATGATAAGATTAGTATTGAAAAATCGGTTCGAATACGTTTGGTTAGGCTGTTCTTTGTGTCGTTCATTTTATAAGTACTGAGCTGCGGATTCCTGAGGACAGCTCACAAAATTGTTGAACTATAGAAGATTATCATTGTGAATTTGAATCAAAAGGTAATTAAATTCCATTAGATTGTAAACAGATCTCAATGTTTCATTTTAGATAGTAAGATTAAATACTCTTTACAAAACTACAAGAATGGATACATACCTTTCTGTTATTATTATTTCATAAAGAATTGTAATTGCAATTATATAGTTCATTACGATAAAAAATATTTCTCAGAAAATTCTAAATATTAAATAAAAGAATCAAGTAAAACATTTTTAATAATTACGAATATGAAAAATACTTGAACATTCCAATAGAAAGATGTCTAAACAGGAGCTAGAAAAGTCAAACATTCAATTTCAATTCCAGAATTCATCTATAAGAGGTAAAATGTTTCGAAAGCTTTAATTACAGTCTTTAATGCAAGCAGTTGGGCAGTATTTCAATTTTTAAGAAAATTGATGAAAGTCAACCATTTTGAAGTGGTCAGAATCTTTGTCGTTTGAGCAATAAGTGAATAACAAATAACTGCATAAATTCCAGGCTTAAAAACTTATGGATTAAATCCTATGCAGACTCGTTTATGAGCGAGTTACTAAATAATAATCCACACTAAGTAATCATTTTAAAACTTAAACGATTACATCTCGCGAACTTTCAAAGATATCAGAAGCGTGAAAAGTATGTGGTTTATCAAAAACTCTTCTAAAAGAACGGACGAAGCCAATAGAAATCTTTGTTGAAGTAAGCAAGCTCTAAAGTTCTAAGCAACGCGATGGCCCTTATCTGCCTATGTTTCATAGCAAGTAAGTTCTGAATTTCTATGAAATCCGATGGAATTTCTCACTACTAACGTTTCAAGGTAAGTTCTCAAATTCTCAGTTCTACGTTTAAAACTATGTGTGTTCTATATATCTATGTAAAGTGATGGTTCCTATTACTTGTGACGGAAACCTATATATAGTAAGTCAGGGAAGCTCGAAGGGGTTAATTATCTAAATGCTTTAAGGTGTAAAACGTACTTTAATCTAAAGCGATCTATCGTTCCAAGGTATCCGCTCACGTACAACTTTTCTTGGGCGCCAGCTGCTCAGAAAGTAGCAAAGGGATAGACTACACGACCCCGGGAACCCTGGGGAGGAACAACCCTTGAAACTTCGAAATGCTCCTCCTCTCGACTACGCCTAGCCAAGTACACACACTCAGGTCGCGAGATACTGAAGTCACGGCATGTTTATTTATGGTCTCGACGTGGGTTTAACTAACAAGGGCTACGGGAAACTACGCAACACGCCGCAAATTACCGGGTATCATAACTCGCTTCACGATATAAGATACAATATACAATATGCGACACAAGAAATGGGACGCTTTAGCGAATAAGGTCTCACGTTCTCCTCTTCAGGTTCCTTGAATTCGCTGATGGTCCTCGGGTCTCCTGCATCCTCCTCGGGGCTCCTTGGTGGAGTGGGCTGTAGGCTTCGGTATTGTTCGAGTCCATCGATCAGTGGATTTCGGCGATTTCCTCTTCTCGCCCCCTTGGGTGTCCCTGAGGGGATCCTCCTGATCATTTAAATTGCGTAGCGCCTCGCGCGCCGCGCTACCATGGCACACCTGCAGGGCCGCTGACTTCTCTTTAGGGGGTTAAGGATGGTTGAGGACCTTCTCACATCCCAGAGCATTATAAAGCACAAAAGCAGATAAGCATAATGCGATGCATAGAGCTTTACAACATTCTAACTTACTTTGAACTGTTTATATGAAATGCAATATTGAGGTGCATGAAGCATGACAAATTAAATGCTTCGGCACCTGGACATCTAGAAACGCTATCCCCGGGCAAGAAAGTATAGGGTTCACACTCAATTCATATGCAGAAGCAGATAAACATAACGCGATGCTATGAATATTACATGTTATCATGAAATATAGAAGTAAGATGCGCAGCCGCGTTTTACGAAGCATTAGAACTCTATTGCTTCTAAACCATCAGATATAGAAACGTTATACCGTAGCAAGGAAGTGATCCATTTACATTCATTTGAAGTGTAGAGGAGATATACATAACGCGTTGCACTGAAATTACATCTTATCATGTGACTTAGAATTGATATGCGATATCGCGTTTTATAAAGAGTTAGAAATCTATTGCTTCGATGCGTAGACATCTGGAAACGCTATTTCCTAGCAAGGAAGTGTGGTATTTGCAATCTTTGGAAGTGCAGATGAGGTACGCATAACACTTCGCAATGAATATTATATCATATCATGAAACAATGAAATGAGATGCGATATCGCGTTGTAAGAAGAAATAGAACTCTATTCCTTCGATACGTACACATCTGGGAACGCATTTCCTAGCGAGGAAGTGTAGTATTCACATTCTATTGAAGTGTAGACGAGGTATGCATAACACATCACAATGTATATTATACCTTATCATGGAACATAGAACTGTGGTGCGATATCGCGTTTTGAGAAGCATTACAACTCTATTGCTTCTATTTGTACACATCTGGAAACGCTATTTCCTAGCAAGGAAGTGTTGCATTTACATTCTTTTGAAGTGTAGATGAGGTACGCATAACATTTCGCAATGAATATTATATCATATCATGAAATATTAAAATGAGATGCGATATCGCGTTTTAAGAAGAAATAGAACTCTATTCCTTCGATACGTACACATCTGGGAACGCATTTCCTAGTGAGGAAGTGTAGTATTTACATTCTATTGAAGTGTAGACGAGGTATACATAACACATCGCAATGCATATTATATCTTATCATGGAACATAGAACTGTGGTGCGATATCGCGTTTTGAGAAGCATTACAACTCTATTGCTTCTATTTGTAGACAGCTGGAAACGCATTTCCTAGCAAGGAAGTGTGGCATTCACATTCCTTTGAAGTGTAGACAAGGTATTCATAGCCCATCGCAATGAATATTATATTGTATCATAAAACATAGAAATGAGATGCGTTATCGCGTTTTAAGAATCATTAGAACTCCATTGCTTCGATTCGTGGACTCCAGGAAACGCATTTCCTAGCAAGAAAGTGTGGCTTTCACATTCTTTTGAAATGTAGACGAGGCATACATAACACATCGCAATGAATATGATATCTTATCATGAAACATAGAAATGAGGTGCTATATAGCGTTTTGGGAAGCAATAGAACTCTATTGCTAATATACGTAGACATCTGCAAACAATATTTCCTAGCAAGGAAGTGTCGCATTTACATTCTTTTGAAGTGAATACGAGGTATACATAACACTCCACAATCAATATTATATCTTATCATGAAACATAAGAATGATGTGCTATATCGCGTTTTGAGAAGCAATAGAACTCTATTGCTAATATACGTAGACATCTGCAAACAATATTTCCTAGCAAGGAAGTGTCGCATTTACATTCTTTTGAAGTGAATACGAGGTATACATAACACTCCACAATGAATATCATATCTTATCATGAAACATAGGAATGATGTGCTGTATCGCGTTTTGAGAAGCATTAGAGCTCTATTGCTAGTATACGTAGACATCTGCAAACTCTATTTCATAGCAAGGAAATGTCGCACTTACATTCCACTGAAGTGAATATGAGGTATACATAACATTACACAATGAATATTATATCTTATTAAGAAACATAGAAATGAAATACGACATCTCGTTTTAAGAAGCATTAGTACTCTATTGCTGTGATACGTAGAAATCTGCAAACAATATTTCCTAGCAAGGAAGTGTCGCATTTACATTCTTGTGAAGTGAAATCGAGGTATACATGACACTTCGCAATGAATATTATATCTTATCATGAAACATAGAAGTGAGATGCGATATCGCGATATAAGAAGCATTAGAACTCTATTGCTACGATACGTAGATATCTGCAATCGCTATTTCCTAGCATGGAAAGGTCGCATTTACATTCATTTGAAGTGAATACGAGGAATACATGACACTTCGCAATGAATATTATATCTTATCATGAAACATAGAAGTGAGATGCGATATTGCGTTTTAAGAAGCATTAGAACTCTATTGCTACGATACGTAGACATCTGTAAACGCTATTTCCTAGCATGGAAGTGTCGTATTTACATTCTTTTGAAGTGAATACCAAGTATACATGACACTTCGCAATGAATATTATATCTTATCATGAAGCATAGAAGTGAGATGCGATATCGCGTTTTAAGAAGCATTAGAACTCTATTGCTACGATACGTAGACATCTGCAAACAATATTTCCTAGCATGCAAGTGTCGCATTTACAATCTTTTGACGTGAATACGCGGTATACAACACACTTCGCAATGAATATTATATCTTATCATGAAGCATAGGAATGAGGTGCTATATCGCGTTTTGAGAAGCATTAGAACTCTATTGCTAATATACGTAGACATCTGCAAACTCTATTTCCTAGCAAGGAAATGTCGCATTTACATTCCATTGAAGTGAATACGAGGTATACATGTTACTTCGCAATGGATATTATATCTTATCATGAAACATAGAAGTGAGATGCGACATCGCGTTTTGAGAAGCATTAGAACCCTATTGCTTCGATACGTAGACATCTGCAAACTCTACTTCCCAGCAGGGAAGTGTCGCAATTACATTCTTTTGAAGTGAATACGAAGTATACATGACACTTCATAATGAATATTATATCTTATCATGAAACATAGAAGTGAGATGCGATATTGCGTTTTAAGAAGCATTAAAACTCTATTCCTACGATACGTAGACATCTGCAAAGGCTATTTCCTAGCATGGAAGTGTCGCATTTACATTCTTTTGAAGTGAATACGAGGTATGCATGACACTTCGCAATGAATATTATATCTTATCATGAAGCATAGAAGTGAGATGCGATATCGCGTTTTAAGAAGCATTAGAACTCTATTGCTACGGTACGTAGACATCTGCAAACAATATTTCCTAGCATGCAAGTGTCGTATTTACATTCTGTTGAAGTGAATACGAGGTATACATGACACTTCGCAATGAATATTATGTCTTATCATGAAACATAGAAATGAAATGCGACATCTCCTTTTAAGAAGCATTAGAACCCTCTTGCTACGATACGTAGACATCTGCAAACGCTATTTCCTAGCATGGAAGTGTCGCATTTACATTCCATTGAAGTGAATACGAGGTATGCATGACACTTCGCAATGGATATTATATCTCATCATGAAACATAGAAATGAAATGCGACATCTCGTTTTAAGTAGCTTTAGAACTCTATTGCTACGATACGTAGACATCTACAAAGGCCATTTCCTAGCATGGAAGTGTCGCAATTACATTCTTTTGAAGTGAATACGAAGTATACATGACACTTCATAATGAATATTATATCTCATCATGAAACATAGAAGTGAGATGCGATATTGCGTTTTAAGAAGCACTAGAACTCTATTCCTACGATACGTAGACATCTGCAAACGCTATTTCCTAGCATGGAGGTGTCGCATTTACATTCCTTTGAAGTGAATACGAGGTATGCATGACACTTCGCAATGAATATTATATCTTATCATGAAGCATAGAAGTGAGATGCGATATCGCGTTTTAAGAAGCATTAGAACTCTATTGCTACGATACGTTGTCATCTGGAAACGCTATTTCCTAGCAAGGAAGTGTCGCATTTACATTCTTTTGAAGTGAATTCGAGGTATACATGACACTTCGCAATGGATATTATATCTTATCTCGAAACATAGAAGTGAGATGCGATATCGCGATTTAAGAAGCGCTAGAACGCTATTGCTACGATGCGTAGACATCTGCAAATGTTATTTCCTAGCAAGGAAGTGTCGCATTTACATCCTTTTGAAGTGAATACGAGGTATACATAACACTCCACAATGAATATTATATCTTATCATGAAACATATTAGTGAGATGCGATATCGCGATATAAGAAGCATTAGAACTCTATTGCTACGATACGTAGACATCTGCAAACGCTATTTCCTAGCATGGAAGTGTCGCATTTGCATTCTTTTGAAGTGAATACGAGGTATACATGACACTTCGCAATGAATATTATATCTTATCATGAAGCATAGAAGTGAGATGCGATATCGCGTTTTAAGAAGCATTAGAACTCTATTGCTACGATACGTAGACATCTGCAATCAATATTTCCTAGCATGCAAGTGTCGTATTTACATTCTGTTGAAGTGAATACGAGGTATACATGACACTTCGCAATGAATATTATGTCTTATCATGAAACATAGAAATGAAATGCGACATCTCCTTTTAAGAAGCATTAGAACCCTCTTGCTACGATACGTAGACATCTGCAAACGCTATTTCCTAGCATGGAAGTGTCGCATTTACATTCCATTGAAGTGAATACGAGGTATGCATGACACTTCGCAATGGATATTATATCTCATCATGAAACATAGAAATGAAATGCGACATCTCGTTTTAAGTAGCTTTAGAACTCTATTGCTACGATACGTAGACATCTACAAAGGCCATTTCCTAGCATGGAAGTGTCGCATTTACATTCTTTTGAAGTGAATACGAGGTATACATGACACTTCGCATTGAATATTATATCTTATCATGAAGCATAGAAGTGAGATGCGATATCGCGTTTTAAGAAGCATTAGAACTCTATTGCTACGATACGTAGACATCTGCAAACTCCACTTCCTAGCAGGGAAGTGTCGCGTTTACATTCCATTGAAGTGAATACGAGGTATGCATGACACTTCGCAATGGATATTATATCTCATCATGAAACATAGAAATGAGGTGCGACATCTCGTTTTAAGCTATATTAGAACTCTATAGATTCGATACGTTATCATCTGGAAACGCTATTTCCTAGCAAGGAAGTGTCGCATTTACATTCTTTTGAAGTGAATACGAGGTATACATGACACTTCGCAATGGATATTATATCTTATCTCGAAACATAGAAGTGAGATGCGATATCGCGATTTAAGAAGCGCTAGAACGCTATTGCCACGATGCGTAGACATCTGCAAATGTTATTTCCTAGCAAGCAAGTGTCGCATTTACATTCCTTTGAAGTGAATACGAGGTATACATAACACTCCACAATGAATATAATATCTTATCACGAAACATAGAAGTGAGATGCGATATCGCGATATAAGAAGCATTAGAACTCTATTGCTACGATACGTAGACATCTGCAAACGCTATTTCCTAGCCTGGAAGTGTCGCATTTACATTCTTTTGAAGTGAATACGAGGTATACATGACACTTCGCAATGAATATTATATCTTATCATGAAGCATAGAAGTGAGATGCGATATCGCGTTTTAAGAAGCATTAGAACTCTATTGCTACGATACGTAGACATCTGCAAACTCTACTTCCTAGCAGGAAAGTGTCGCAATTACATTCTTTTGAAGTGAATACGAAGTATACATGACACTTCATAATGAATATTATATCTCATCATGAAACATAGAAGTGAGATGCGATATTGCGTTTTAAGAAGCACTAGAACTCTATTCCTACGATACGTAGACATCTGCAAACGCTATTTCCTAGCATGGAGGTGTCGCATTTACATTCCTTTGAAGTGAATACGAGGTATGCATGACACTTCGCAATGAATATTATATCTTATCATGAAGCATAGGAATGAGGTGCTATATCGCGTTTTAAGAAGCATTAGAACTCTACTGCTAATATACGTAGACATCTGCAAACTCTATTTCCTAGCAAGGAAATGTCGCATTTACATTCCATTGAAGTGAATACGTGGTATACATGTTACTTCGCAATGGATATTATATCTTATCATGAAACATAGAAATGAGATGCGACATCTCGTTTTAAGATATATTAGAACTCTATAGATTCTATACGTTGTCATCTGGAAACGCTATTTCCTAGCAAGGAAGTGTCGCATTTACATTCTTTTGAAGCGAATACGAGGTATACATAACACTCCGCAATGAATATTATATCTTATCACGAAACATAGAAATGAAATGCGACATCTCGTTTTAAGTAGCTTTAGAACTCTATTGCTACGATTCGTAGACATCTGCAAAGGCCATTTCCTAGCATGGCAGTGTCGCATTTACATTCTTTTGAAGTGAATACGAGGTATACATGACACTTCGCAATGAATATTATATCTTATCATGAAGCATAGAAGTGAGATGCGATATCGCGTTTTAAGAAGCATTAGAACTCTATTGCTACGATACGTAGACATCTGCAAACAATATTTCCTAGCATGCAAGTGTCGCATTTACAATCTTTTGACGTGACTACGAGGTATACAACACACTTCGCAATGAATATTATATCTTATCATGAAGCATAGGAATGAGGTGCTATATCGCGTTTTAAGAAGCATTAGAACTCTACTGCTAATATACGTAGACATCTGCAAACTCTATTTCCTAGCAAGGAAATGTCGCATTTACATTCCATTGAAGTGAATACGAGGTATACATGTTACTTCGCAATGGATATTATATCTTATCATGAAACATAGAAATGAGATGCGACATCTCGTTTTAAGATATATTAGAACTCTATAGATTCTATACGTTGTCATCTGGAAACGCTATTTCCTAGCAAGGAAGTGTCGCATTTACATTCTTTTGAAGCGAATACGAGGTATACATAACACTCCGCAATGAATATTATATCTTATCACGAAACATAGAAATGAAATGCGACATCTCGTTTTAAGTAGCTTTAGAACTCTATTGCTACGATTCGTAGACATCTGCAAAGGCCATTTCCTAGCATGGAAGTGTCGCATTTACATTCTTTTGAAGTGAATACGAGGTATACATGACACTTCGCAATGAATATTATGTCTCACCATGAAACATAGAAGTGAGATGCGATATCGCGTTTTAAGAAGCATTAGAACTCTATTGCTACGATACGTAGACATCTGCAAACTCTACTTCCCAGCAGGGAAGTGTCGCAATTACATTCTTTTGAAGTGAATACGAAGTATTCATGACACTTCATAATGAATATTATATCTTATCATGAAACATAGAAGTGAGATGCGATATTGCGTTTTAAGAAGCATTAGAACAATATTCCTACGATACGTAGACATCTGCAAACGCTATTTCCTAGCATGGAAGTATCGCATTTACATTCTGTTGAAGTGAATACGAGGTATACATGACACATCGCAATGAATATTATGTCTTATCATGAAACATAGATATGAGATGCGACATCTCGTTTTAAGATATATTAGAACTCTATAGATTCGATACGTTGTCATCTGGATACGCTATTTCCTAGCAAGGAAGTGTAGCATTTACATTCTTTTGAAGTGAATACGAGGTATACATGACACTTCGCAATGAACATTATGTCTCACCATGAAACATAGAAATGAAATGCGACATCTCGTTTTAAGAAATATTAGAGCTCTATTCTTTCGATACGTTGTCATCTGGAAACGCTATTTCCTAGCAAGGAAGTGTCGCATTTACTTTCTTTTGAAGTGAATACGAGGTATACATGACACTTCGCAATGGATATTATATCTTATCATGAAGCATAGGAATCAGATGCGACATCGCGTTTTGAGAAGCATTAGAACCCTATTGCTTCGATACGTAGACAGCTGCAAACTCTACTTCCTAGCAGGGAAGTGTCGCAATTACATTCTTTTGAAGTGAATACGAAGTACACATAACACTGCACAATAAATATTATATCTTATCACGAAACATAGAAATGAGGAGCGATTTCGCGTCTAAAGAAGCATTAGAAATCTATTGCTACGATACGTAGACATCTGCAAACTCTATTACCTAGCAAGGAAATGTCGCATTTACATTCCATTGATGTGAATACGAGGTACACATGTTACTTCGCAATGGATATTACATCTTATCATGAAACATAGAAGTGAGATGCGATATCGCGTTCTAAGAGGCGTTAGAACTCTATTGCTACGATACGTAGACATCTGCAAACGCCATTTCCTAGCATGGAAGTGTCGCATTTACATTCAGTTGACGTTAATACGAGGTATACATGACACTTCGCAATGAACATTATGTCTTATCACGAAACATAGAAATGAGATGCGACATCTCGTTTTACGAAATATTAGAACTCTATTCTTTCGATACGTTGTCATCTGGAAACACTATTTCCTAGCAATGAAGTGTCGCATTTACATTCTTTTGAGGCGAATACGAGGTATACATGACACTTCGCAATGAATATTATATCTTATCTCGAAACATAGAAGTGAGATGCGATATCGCAATTTAAGAAGCGCTAGAACGCTACTGCTACGATGCGTAGACATCTGCAAATGTTATTTCCTAGCAAGGAAGTGTCGCATTTACATTCCTTTGAAGTGAATACGAGGTATACATAATACTCCACAATGAATATTATATCTTATCACGAAACATAGAAGTGAGATGCGATATCGCGATATAAGAAGCATTAGAAATCTATTGCTACGATACGTAGACATCTGCAAACGCTATTTCCTAGCATGCAAGTGTCGCATTTACAATATTTTGAAGTGAATACGAGGTATACATGACACTTCGCAATGAATATTATATCTTATCATGAAACATAGAAGTGAGATGCGATATTGCGTTTTAAGAAGCATTAGAACTCTATTCCTACGATACGTAGACATCTGCAAACGCTATTTCCTAGCATAGAGGTGTCGCATTTACATTCTTTTGAAGTGAATACAAGGTACACATAACACTGCACAATAAATATTGTATCTTATCACGAAGCATGGAAATGAGGAGCGATTTCGCGTCTTAAGAAGCATTAGAACTCTATTGCTACGGTACGTAGACATCTGCAAACAATATTTCCTAGCATGCAAGTGTCGCATTTACATTCTGTTGAAGTGAATACGAGGTATACATGACACTTCGCAATGAATATTATGTCTTATCATGAAACATAGAAATGAAATGCGACATCTCGTTTTAAGAAGCATTAGAACCCTCTTGCTACGATACGTAGACATCTGCAAACGCTATTTCCTAGCATGGAAGTGTCGCATTTGCATTCCATTGAAGTGAATACGAGGTATGCATGACACTTCGCAATGGATATTATATCTTATCACGAAACAGAGAAATGAGATGCGACATCTCGTTTTAAGAAATATTAGAACTCTAATCTTTCGATACGTTGTCATCTGGAAACGCTATTTCCTAGCAAGGAAGTGTCGCATTTGCATTCCATTGAAGTGAATACGAGGTATGCATGACACTTCGCAATGGATATTATATCTTATCACGAAACAGAGAAATGAAATGCGACATCTCGTTTTAAGTAGCATTAGAACTCTATTGCTACGATACGTAGACATCTGCAAAGGCTATTTCCTAGCATGGAAGTGTCGCATTTACATTCTTTTGAAGTGAATACGAGGTATACATGACACTTCGCAATGAATATTATATCTTATCACGAAACATAGAAGTGAGATGCGATATCGCGATTTAAGAAGCATTAGAACTCTATTGCTACGATACGTAGACATCTGCAAACGCTATTTCCTAGCATGCAAGTGTCGCATTTACAATCTTTTGACGTGAATACGAGGTATACATGACACATCGCAATGAATATTGTATCTTATCATGAAGCATAGCAATGAGGTGCTATATCGCGTTTTGAGAAGCATTAGAACTCTACTGCTAATATACGTAGACATCTGCAAACTCTATTTCCTAGCAAGGAAATGTCGCATTTACATTCCATTGAAGTGAATACGAGGTATACATGGCACTTCGCAATGAATATTATATCTTATCATGAGGCATAGAAATGAGACGCGATATCGCGTTTTAAGAAGCATTAGAACTCCATTGCTGCGATACGTAGACATCTGGAAGCGCTACTTAATCGCAAGGAACTGTAGCATTTACATTCTCTTGAAGTGAATACGAGGTATCACGTCCGGTGAAACTATTTTCCGTTGCTCCGGAGGCTTTACGACACGAGCCTATTTTTCGGTAATTCGCTCCGCGGGAACGCGTTAAGACCGGGTCCGTCAATTTCGGTTGACGCGACACTAGCGAAAACACTCGCGATAATATGGGAATGACCCTACCTTTCGATGACTTCTCTCTCGATTTGTACGTAGAAACGGCGTGGAGGAACGTTTGCTGGGATCGTAGCGGATTTCGTTCTGTTGGCTGCTACGGAAATCTCGATCAGTCGCCAGCGAAGAGGAGGACGGCGGTCGGAATTCAGCGATGATGCTGAATGTGGCATAATCGGCGTGATGCGTCGTGGTGTCTGGATCGGAAGCGTCGACGGTCGCTTCGGAAAGCTGCGTCTGGACTGGTGCGAAGGCAGGTCGCTGGTATACGAGGACTCTCGGAACTCCCTCCAAATATTCATGCACAAGTGATCGTATGAAGTTCTTTCTACTCGCACGTCGCGTTCTTCGCAAACCGGAAGCACGATTCATTCACCAGGGTTTTCTGTACTTGCGAGTAAGATCTGAGGGATAAGCGGCGGTCTCAACGTCACAAAGCCGATTTCTATACTCCTTCAATTTGATGAAGATCAACCCCAGTTGTATGGAAGGACCCGAGGAAGAATTCGTAGTTAAATGTAATGTTAAAAGTAGAACTAGTATTATAAACACTTGATAAAATTAATGGATGTGGAAATAGTAGACTTGGTAAAAGAACTTGTACTTGGATATAGTAAAAGTAAAAATAAAATATATCCTAGGTTTAAAGTATACAAGAACTGGAATAATTCTAAGACTAAGACTAAGTTAAAATGGAAATAGAAATACGATGCCTGAACCCCACATTGAGGTGGCTAATGATCTAGAACTAGAGGTTTCGACTCCTCGGTAGGAGATCTCGAGTCAGAGTGTGTGCTCTGGAGACGCGTCTCTGACCTCCTCGGTTCGCGGGGCGCTACGGTCGCGGACGTTCGTGGTAGGGAGATCGCGGTCCCGCGAGTGGGGGACTCGCGTCTCGAGGCGGAGAGCGCGCGGTCCAGCGAGTGGGGACCCGCGGCTCGTGGTGGGGCTAGCGGCGCATGCTGCTGGTCGGACGCATCTTACTTAGTGTAACTTGGATCTAGGAATTCTTATATATGCGTCATGATATGGTATGAATGTCCTAGCTTAGAAGTAATATATAGGTTCTAGCAGATCCTGTTCCCGGAATTGGAAAAGACCCCATTCAGGTGATGGGCTGCGGCTACGTCTTCCTGCAGGACGGAATCCTCGGTGCGAGGGAGATAGGGCTGCCCGTCCTTGGTGCGGGCGAGACAGGTATACTCGGTGGTGCGAGTGAGACACTGGTGCACGGTACGAGCGAGACAGGTATACTCGGCGGTGCGAGAGAGGCAGCGGAACTCGGTGTGAGTGAGCGCGTGCAGGTATGGTCGCGCGAACACTTCCAGTTGCTGGTTCTGCAAGCGAGTTTGGCTGGTTGCATGCGTCCAGGGGTTGATGCTGGGGGGTGCGAAGATGTTGATCGGTGGCAGGCGGTACGCCTTACGTCACAAAATGCGACACTTCCTTTCTAGGAAATTACGTTCCCAGATATCTCAGTATCGAAGCTATAGAGTTCTAATTCTCCTTAAAACGCGATATCGCACCTCATATCTATGTCTCATGATAGGAAATAATATTCATTGCGAGGAAATAGAACCTTGCTAGGAAATAGCGGTTGCAGATATCTACGTACCGTAGCAATAGAGTTCTAATGATTGTTAAAACGCGATATCGCGTCTCATTTCTATGTTTCATGAGAAGATATAATATACGTTGAGGAGGGTTATGTATGTCTCTTGTACACTTAAGAAGAATGTAAACGCGACACTTCCTTGCTAGGAAATAGCGTTTCCAGATGTCTTCGTATCGAAGCAAGAGAATTCTAGTGCTTTTTAAATCGCGATATCGCATTCCATTTCTGTGTTTCATGATAAGATATAATATTCATTGCGAAGTGTCATGTATACCTCGTATTCACTTCAAAACAATGTAAATACGACACGTCATTGATAGGACGTAGCGTTTGCAGGTATCTACGTATCGAAGCAAGAATGTTCTAATGCTTTTTAAATCGCGATTTCGCATGTCATTTCTATGTTTCGTGATAAGATATAACATCCATTGTGCAGTGTTATGTATACCTCGAATTCACGTCAAATGAAAGTAATTGCGACACATCCTTGCTAAGAGAAAGCGTTTGCAGATGTCTACGTATCGAATCAATACAGTTCTAATGCTTATTAAAATGAGATATCGCATCTCATTTCTATATTTCGTGATAAGATATATTATTCATTGCGAAGTGTCATGTATACGTCGCATACCCTTCAACGGTATGTAAATGCGACACTTCCTTGCCAGGAAATAGCGTTTCCAGATGGCCACGTATCGAAGGAATAGAGTTCTAATGCTTCTTAGAACGCGATATCGCGTCTCAATTATATGTTTCATGATAAGATATAATATCCATTGCGAAGTGTCATGTATACCTCGGATTCACTTCAAAAGAATGTAAACGCGACACATCCTTGCTAGGAAATATTGTTTGCAGATGTCTACGTATCGTAGCAACAGAGTTCTAATGCTTCTTAAAACGCGATATCGCATCTCACTTCTATGTTCCATGATAAGATATAATATTCATTGCGATGTGTCATGTATATCTCGTATTCACTTCAGAAGAATGTAAAAGCGGCACTTCCTTGCTAGGAAGTAGCGCTTGCAGATGTCTACGTATCGAAGCAATAGTGTTCTAATACTTCTTAACACGAGACATCGAATCTCATTTCTATGTTTCATGATAAGATATAATATTCGTTGCGAAGTGTCATTTATTCCTCGTACTCACTTCAAAAGAATGTAAATCTGACACTTCCATGCTAGGAAATAGCGTCTGCGGATGTCTACGTATATTAGCAATAGAGTTCTAATGCTTCTCAAAACGCGATATAGCACCTCATTCCTATGTTTCATGATAGGATAAAATATCCATTGCGAAGTGTCATGCATGCCCCGTATTTACTTCAAAAGAATGTAAATGCGATACTTCCTTGCGAGGAATTATTGCTTGCAGATGTCTACGTATCGTAGCAATAGAGTTCTAATGCTTCTTTAACACGTTGACGCCGGCGCGGATATTCGCTGTCCGTTCCGTGGGACGGGGCTTCAACTAGCGGTCCGTCCCGTGGGGCGGCGCGGCACCAAATTGTGCTGTTCAATGCTTTGGCCATAATACCCACTAGCTGATTCGAATAGACGGAATTTCCAATATTTTCACGTGTCCTGTTTGTGGTCTGGCCTGTCTATGGGACCCTCGGTGGCCAGTCGTAAGAATTGTGGAAGAGCCCTAATTCGTTTTTTATGTTGTACTAAGAAAAAGTAGTAGTCGTGCGTTTGCCGTAAATTATGTTGAGTGCGAGCGGCGATTTTGTCGCACCTTCGACTGACGATTTCCGAGCGATCAGGTACTTGAGGCCCTAATAGTATTTGGTTTCTTAGGTCGCAGACAAAATATATATTGGCGGGTAAGTGGCCGAGGACTGTGTCGCGTGGTTTTCCAGAGAACAGTTTGTTTTTGCTTTGGAAAATTAGAAGTATAGGTCCACCCACACATAGTGGAGAAAATGTGTGACCTTTTGGGGAACGAATACGCTCCAGTTGACACTTTTTGAATATATAGTGCGTGACCTAGTAAGGAGGGACCATTATCGAGCATTTTGACAACGACGTGAGTTTTACTGAGTTTAGAGTTGACGGCAAGACAGAAAAAGTTCTGTTGGTGTGCAAGTATTCTGTGTGAAGTGCCTGTGAGGTGTGAGGTCAGTAGAATTCTGATATAACGATCTCTCTTCAAAATCGTAGCGGCGTGAAATTTTTAAAGTGGACAGACAAAAGACCCCTGTGCATGCTAACCACTTCCAAATCTTGCAATTGCACCATTATTCGTGGCAAAGACGATAAATTAAAACCCGATACAGTTTTCTCTTACAACAGTGCGAAAGGGAGTTGACATATCCGACTAAATGTGTTCGTATTATAATAGTTTACGGTAAACAGTAAAATGGTACCAAAAAGTTGTCGTGAAACTAATATGCGGGACCTCTTTAGTAAATGCGTGGTACATACACAGAAAGTGGGGAACCAAGCGTTATAAAATTTTAAAATTTAGAGAAAAAATTATTGATTACTTATTGAAGAGTGAGAATCCCCCTAGTGATGAACTAATAGTAAGACAGAGTAAACATTTTTTAAGTTCACACCAAGAACCCGCGAGGAAGATGAGGAAAAGGTGCAAAGAGTGTTACAAACGCTTAACAAATCTAAAAGGTACAAAGTACGCCACAAATAAAGCAAAAAAAGTTACGACCTTTTGTAGCAGTTGTCTGGATAAGCCAGCACTTTGTTTAGAATGCTTTAAAAAATTGCATCGGTAATATAAGTAGTTATATTTTGTTATTTTTTATGTATTGATTATTATAAGTTATGTATATTGTGTTAAATGTTTGATTATAAGGTAGAAATGTTAATGTATAATGTTAAATCAATAAAATAACATTTTATGCAACGTATTTTTTGATATACAAACGTGGCCCATCGGTGATGCATACCACCGCACGGAACAATTCAGCGTGACCCATCGGTGATGCATGCCGCCCCACAGAATAATCTAGCATGGGCCAACGGTGGGTCACGCCGCCTCATGGAACAGACAAGCATGGGCCACCGGCGAGTCATGCCGGCGTCAACGTGTTAAACGAGAAGTCGTATTTCATTTCTATGTTTCGTAATAAGATATAATATTCATTGTGGAATGTTATGTGTATCTCGTATTCACTTCAGAAGAATGTAAAAGCTGCACTTCCTTGCTAGCAAGTAGCGCTTGCAGATGTCTACGTATCGAAGCAATAGTGTTTTAATACTTCTTAACACGAGACATCGCATCTCATTTCTATGTTTCATGATAAGATATAATATTCATTGCGAAGTGTCACGTATACTTCGTACTCACTACTAAAGAATGTAAATGCGACACTTACGTGCTAGGAAATAGCGATTGCAGATGTCTACGTATCTTAGCAATCGAGTTCTAATGCTTTTTAAATCGCGATATAGCATCTCAATTCTGTATTTCATGATAAGATATAATATTCATTGCGAAGTGTCTTGTATACCTCGTATTCACTTCAAAAGAATGTAAATGGGACACTTCCTTGCTAGGAAGTAGCGCTTGCAGATGTCTACGTATCGAAGCTATAGAGTTCTAATGCTTCTTAAAACGCCAAATCGCATCTCACTTCTATGTTTCATGATAAGATATAATATTCATTGCGAAGTGTCATGTATACCTCGTACTCACATCACAAGCTTGTAAATGCGACACTTCCATGCTAGGAAATAGCGTTTGCAGATGCCAAGGTATATTAGCAACAGAGATCTAATGCTTCTCAAAATGCGATATCGCATCTCACTCCTATGTTTCATGATAAGCTATAATATTCATTGCGAAGTGTCATATATACCTCGGATTTACTTCAAAAGAATGTAAACGCGACACTTCCTTGCTAGGAAATAGCGTTTCCAGATGACCACGTATCGTAAGAATAGAGTTCTAATACTTCTTAAAATGCGATATCGCATCTCACTTCTATGTTTCATGATAAGATATAATATTCATTGCGAAGTGTCATGTATATCTCGTATTCACTTCAACTGAATGTAAAGGCGTAACTTCCATGCTAGGAAATAGCGTTTGCAGATGTCTACGTAACGTAGCAATAGAGTTCTAATGCTTCTTAAAACGAGATGTCGCATTTCATTTCTATGTTTCGTAATAAGATATAATATTCATTGTGGAGTGTTATGTATACCTCGTATTCACTTCAAAAGTACGTAAGTGCGACACTTCCTTGCTAGGAAATATTGTTTGCAGATGTCTACGTATCGTAGCAATAGAGTTCTACTGCTTCTTAAAACGAGAAGTCGTATTTCATTTCTATGTTTCGTAATAAGATATAATATTCATTGTGGAATGTGATGTATACCTCGTATTCACTTCAAAAGAATGTAAATGCGACACTTCCATGCTAGGAAATAGCGTTTGCAGATGTCTACGTATCGTAGCAATAGTGTTCTAATGCTTCTTAAAACGCGAACTCGAATCTCATTTCTATGTTTCATGATAAGATATAATATTCATTGCGAAATGTCACTTATACCTCGCGAACACTTCAAATGAGTGTAAATGCGACATTTCTTTGCTAGGAAATAGCGTTTCCAGTTGTCTACGTATCGATGCAATAGAGTTCTAATGCTTCTCAAAACGCGATATCGCAACTCATTCCTATGTTCCATTTTATGATACAGTGCTAGTACTATATGATATAGTATTTTATGATGAAGTGCCACGCATATCCCGCATACACTTCAAATGAATGTAAATGCAACACTTCCTTGCTAGGAAATAGCGATTTCAGATGTCTACGTATCGAAGCAGTAGAGTTCTAATGCTTCTCAAATCGCGATATCGCATCTCATTTCTATGTTTCATGATAAGGTATAATATTCATTGCGAAGTGTCATGTATACCTCGCATACACTTCAAATGAACGTAAATGCGACAAATAGATGCTAGGAAATAGAGTCTGCCGGTGTCTACGTATCGTAGCAATGGAGTTCCAATGCTTCTTTAAACGCGATATCGCATCTCATTTCTGTGTTTCATGATAAGATATAATATTCATTGCGAAGTGTCACGTATACCTCGTATTTACTTTAAAACAATGTAAATGCGACACTTCCTTGCTAGGAAGTAGCGTTTGCAGATGTCTACGTATGGAAGCAATAGAGCTCTAATGCTTCTTAGAATGAGATATCGCATCCGATTTCTATGTTTCATGATAAGATATAATATTCATTGTGCAATGTTATGTATACCTCGCATTCACTTCAAAAGAATGTAAATGAGACACTTCCTTGCTAGGAAGTAGCGTTTGCAGATGTCTACGTATCGAAGCAATAGAGTTCTAATGCTTATCAAAACGTGATATCGCATCTCATTTCCATGTTTCATGATAAGATATAATATTCATTACGGTGTGTTATGTATTCCTCGCATACACTTCAAATGAATGTAAATGCGACACATCCTTCGTAGGAATTAGCGTTTGCAGATGTATACGTATCGTAGCAATGGAGTTCCAATGCTTCTCAATACGCGATATCGCATCTCATTTCTATGTATCATGATAGGATATAATATTCATTGCGAAGTGTCTCGTATACCTTGCATACACTTCAAGCGAATGAAAATGCGACACTTCTTTGCTAGGGCATAGCGTTAGCAGATGTCTACGTATCGAAGCAATAGAGTTCTAATGCTTTTAAAAACGCGATATAGCATCTCATTCCTATGTTTCATGACAAGATATAATATTCATTGCGAAGTATCATGTATACCTCCGATACACTTCACATGAATGTAAATGCGAGACACCCTTGCTAGGAAATGGCGTTCGCAGATGTCTACGTATCGAAGCAATGAATTTCTAATGCTTCTTAAAACGGGATGCCGCTTCTCAGTTCTATGTTTCATGATAAGATATAATATTCATTGTGGAGTGTTATGTATACCTCTTATTCACTTCAAAAGAATGTAAATGCGACACTTCCGTGCTAGGAGATAGCGTTTGCAGATGTCTACGAATCGAATAAATAGGGTTCTAATGCTTATTAAAATGAGATATCGCATCTCATTTCTATGTTTCATTATAATATATAATATTCATTGCGAAGTTTCATGTATACCTCGTATTCACTTCAACAGAATGTAAATGCGACACTTCCTTGCCAGGAAGTAGCGTGTGCAGATGTCTACGTATCGAAGCAATAGGGTTCTAATGCTTCTTAAATAGCGATATCGCTCCTAATTTCTATGTTTCATGATAAGATATAATATTCATTGCGAAGTGTCATGTATACCTCGTTCTCAGTTCAAAAGGATGTACATGCGACATTTCCTTGCTAGGAAATAGCGTTTATGCATATATCTACGTATCGTAGCAAGAGTGTTCTAATGCTTTTTATATCGCGATATCGCATTTCATTTCGAGGTTTCATGACAAGATATAATATTCATTGCGAAGTGTCATGTATACCTCGCATACACTCCAAATGAATGTCAATGAGACACTTCCCTGCTAGGAATTATCGTTTGCAGAAGTCTACGTTTCGAAGCAATAGTGTTCTAATGCTTCAGAAAACGACAAATAGCATCTCACTTCTATGTTTCATGATAAGATATAATATTCATTGCGAAATGTAATGTATACCTCCTCTACACTTCAAATGAATGCAAATGCGACACATCCTTGCTAGGAAATAGCGTTGGTAGATGTCTACGTATCGAAGCGATAGAGTTCTAGTGCTTCTTAAAACGAGATATCGCAACTCATTTCTATGTTTCATGATAAGATATAATGTTCTTTGCGAAGTGTCATTTATACCTCGTATTCACTTCAAAAGAATGTAAATGCGAATCTTCCTTGCTAGGAAATAACGTTTGCAGATGCCTACGTATCGTAGCAATAGAGTTCTAATGCTACTTAAATCGCGATATCGCATCTCATTTCTATGTTTCGTGATAAGTTATAATATTCATTCCGAAGTGTCATGTATACCTCGAATTCACTTCAAAAGAATCTAAATGCGACATTTCCATGCTAGGAAATAGCCCTTGCAGATATCTCCGCATTGACGCAATAGAGTCCTAATGCTTCTTAAAACGTGATGTCGCATTTCATTTCTATGTTTCGCGATAAGATATAATATGCATTGCGAAGTGACATGTACACCTCGTATTCACTACAAAAGAATGTAAATGCGACACTTCCATGCTAGGAAATAGCGTCTGCAGACGTCTACGCGTCGAGGCAATAGAGTTCTAATGCTTCTTAAAACGCGATATTGCATCTCACTTCTATGTTTCATGATAAGATACAATATTCATTGCGAAGTGTCATGTATACCTCGTATTCACTTCAAAAGAATGTAAATGCGACTATTGCTTGCTAGGAAATAGCGTTTGCAGATGTCTACGTATCGTAGCCATAGAGTTCTAATGCTACTTAGATCGCGATATCGCAACTCATTTATATGTTTCATGATAAGATATAGTATTTATTCCGAAGTGTCATGTAAACATCGATTTCACTTCAAAAGAATGTAAATGCGACTATTGCTTGCTAGGAAAGAGCGTTTACAGATGTCTACGTATCGTAGCAAAAGAGTTCTAATGCTTCTCAAAACGCGATATCGCATCTCATATCTATGTTTCCTGATTAGATATAATATTCATTGCGAAGTGTCATGTATTCCTCGTATTCACTTCAAAAGAATGTAAATGCGATTATTGCTTGCTAGGAAATAGCGTTTGCAGATGTCTACGTATCGTAGCAATAGCGTTCTAATGCTACTAATATCGCCATATCACATCTCATTTATTTGTTTCGTGATAAGATATAATATTCATTGCGAAGTGTCATGTATACCTCGTATTCACTTCAAATGAATGTAAGTGCGACACTTCCATGCTAGGAAATAGCGTTTGCAGATGTCTCCGCATCGAGGCCATCGAGTTCTAATTCTTCTTAGAACGCGATATCGCATCTCATTTCTATGTTTCGTGATAAGATATAATATTCATTGCGAACTGTCATGTATACCTCGTATTCACTTCAAAAGAATGTAAATGCGACTATTGCTTGCTAGGAAATAGCGTTTGCAGATATCTCCGCATCGAGACAATAGGGTTCTAATGCTTCCTAAGACGCGATATCGCATCTCACTTTTATGTTACATGATAAGATATAATGTTCATTGCGAAGTGTCACGTACAGATCGTATTCACTCCAAACGAATGTAAATGCGACACTTCCTAGCTAGGAAATAGCGTAATCAGATGTCCACGTATCGTAGCAATAAAGTTCTAATGCTACATAAATCGCGATTTCGCATCTCATTTCTATGCTTCGTGATAAGATTCAATATTCATTGCGAAGTGTCATGTATACCTCGTATTCACTTCAAAAGAATGTAAGTGCGACACTTCCATGCTAGGAAATAGCATTTGCAGATGTCTCCGCATCGAGGCCATATATTTCCAATGCTTCTTAAAACGCGATATCGCACCTCACTTCTATGTTTCATGACAAGATATAATATTCATTGCGAAGTGTCATGTATACCTCGTATTCACTTCAAAAGGATATAAATGCGACTATTCCTTGCTAGGAAATAGCGTTTGCAGATCTCAATGTATCGCAGCAATAGAGTTCTAATGCTACTTAAATCGCGATATCGCATCTCATTTCTGTGTTTCGTGATAAGATGTAATATTCATTGCGAAGTGTCATGTACACCTCGTATTCACTTCAAAAGAATGTAAATGCGACTATTGCTTGCTAGGAAGTAGCGTTTGCACATGTCTACGTATCGTAGCAATAGATTTCTAATGCTACTCAAATCGCGATATCGCATCTCATTTCTATGTTTCGTGATAAGATGTAATATTCATTGCGAAGTGTCATGTACTCCTCGTATTCACTTCAAAAGAATGTAAATACGACAGTTCCATGCCTGGAAATAGCGTCTGCAGATGTCTACGCGTCGAGGCCATAGAGTTCTAATGCTTCTTAAAACGCGAAATCGCACCTCACTTCTATGTTTCATGATAAGATATAATATTCATTGCGAAGTGTCATGTATACCTCGTATTCACTTCAAAAGAATGTAAATGCGACTATTCCTTGCTAGGAAATAGCGTTTGCACATGTCTACGTATCGTAGCAATAGAGTTCTAATGCTACTTAAATCGCGATATCGCATCTCATTTCTATGTTTCGTGATAAGATGTAATATTCATTGCGAAGTGTCATGTATACCTCGTATTCACTTCAAAAGAATGTAAATACGACACTTCCATGCTAGGAAATAGCGTCTGCAGATGTCTACGCGTCGAGCCAATAGAGTTCTAATGCTTCTTAAAACGCGATATCGCACCTCACTTCTATGTTTCGTGATAAGATGTAATATTCATTGCGAAGTGTCATGTACTCCTCGTATTCACTTCAAAAGAATGTAAATGCGACTATTGCTTGCCAGGAAATAGCGTTTGCCGATGTCTACGTATCGTAGCAATAGAGTTCTAATGCTTCTTAAAACGCGATATCGCATCTCATTTCTATGTTTCGTGATAAGATATAATATTCATTGCGACGTGTCATGTATACCTCGTATTCACTTCAAAAGAATGTAAATGCGACACTTCCAAGCTAGAATATAGAGTTTGCAGATGTCTACGTATCGTAGCAATGGAGTTCTAATGCTTCTTAAAACGCGATATCGCATCTCATTTCTATGTTTCGTGATAAGATATAATATTCATTGCGAAGTGTCATGTGTACCTCGTATTCACTTCAAAAGAATGTAAATGCGACTTTTACATTCTTGGGAATATCGTTTGCAGATGTCCCATTATCGTAGCAAAAGGGTCCTAATGCTTCTTAAAACGAGATGTCGCATTTCATTTCTATGTTTCGTGATAAGATGTAATATTCATTGCGATATGTCATGTATACCTCGTATTCACTCCAAACGGATGTAAATGCGACACTTCCTTACTAGGAAATAGCGTATTCAGATGTCTACGTATCGTAGCAATAGTGTTCTAATGCTTCTTAAATCGCGATATCGCATCTCATTTCTATGTTTCGTGATAAGATGTAATATTCATTGCGAAGTGTCATGCGCTCCTCGTATTCACTTCAAAAGAATGTAAATGCGACTATTGCTTGCCAGGAAATAGCGTTTGCCGATGTCTACGTATCGTAGCAATAGTGTTCTAATGCTACTTAAGTCGCGATATCGCATCTCATTTAAATGTTTGGTGATAAGATATAATATTCAATGCGAAGTGTCATGTATACCTCGTATTCACTTCAAAAGAATGTAAATGCGACTATTTCTTGCTAAGAAATAGCGTTTGCAGATGTCTACGTATCGTAGCAATGGAGTCCTAATGCTTCTAAAACGAGATGTCGCATTTCATTCCTATGTTTCGTGATAAGATATAATATTCATTGCGGAGTGTCATGTATACCTCCTATTCACTCCAAACGAATGTAAATGCGACATTTCCTTGCTGGGAAATAGCGTCTGCAGATGTCCACGCATCGAGGCAATAGAGTTCTAATGCTTCTTAAATGCGATATCGCTTCTCACTACTATGTTTCATGATAAGATATAATATTCATTGCGAAGAGTCATGTATACCTCGTATTCACTTCAAAAGAATGTAAATGCGACTATTGCTTGCTAGGAAATAGCGTTTACAGATGCCTACGTATCGTAGCAATAGAGTTCTAATGTTTCTCAAAACGCGATATACCATCTCATATATATGCTTCATGATAAGATATAATATTGATTGCGAAGCGACATGTATACCTCGTATTCACTCCAAACGAATGTAAATGCGACATTTCCTTGCTAGGAAATAACGTATTCAGATGTCTACGTATCGTAGCAATAGAGTTCTAATACTACTTAAATCGCGATATCGCATCTCATTTCTATATTTCGTGATAAGTTATAATATTCATTCCGAAGTGTCATGTATACCTCGAATACACATCAAAAGAATGTAAATGCGACACTTCCATGCTAGGAAATAGCGTTTGCAGATATCTCCGCATCGAGGCAATAGGGTTCTAATGCTTCTTAAAACGCGATATCGCATCTCACTTCTATGTTACATAATAAGATATAATGTTCATTGCGAAGTGTCATGTATACCTCGTATTCACTTCAAAAGAATGTAAATGCGAATCTTCCATGCTAGGAAATAGCGTTTGCAAATGTCTCCGCATCGAGGCCATAGTGTTCTAATGCTCTCAAAACGCGATATCGCATCTCTCTTCTATGCTTCATGATAAGATATAATATTGATTGCGAAGTTTCACGTATACCTCGTATGCACTTCAAATAAATGAAAATGCGACACTTCCATGCTAGGAAATAGCGTTTGCAGATGTCTCCCCATCGAGGCCATAGAGTTCTAATGCTTCTTAAATCGCGAAATTGCAATCTCACTTATATGTATCGTGATAAGATATAATATTCATTGCGGAGTGTCATGTGTACCTCGTATTCACTTCAAAAGAATGTAAATGCGAAGTTTCCATTCTTGGGAATATCGTTTGCATATGTCCCATTATCGTAGCAAGAGGGTCCTAAAGCTTCTTAAAACGAGATGTCGCATTTCATTTCTATGTTTCGTGATAAGATGTAATATTCATTGCGAAATGTCATGTATACCTCTTATTCACGCCAAACGGATGTAAATGCGACACTTCCTTACTAGGAAATAGGGTATTCAGATGTCTACGTATCGTAGCAATAGAGTTCTAATGCTACTTAAATCGCGATATCGCATCTCATTTCTATGTTTCGTGATAAGATGTAATATTCATTGCGAAGTGTCATGTACTCCTCGTATTCACTTCAAAAGAATGTAAATACGACACTTCCATGAGAGGAAATAGCGTCTGCTGATGTCTACGCGTCGAGGCAATAGAGTTCTAATGCTTCTTAAAACGCGATATCGCATCTCACTTCTATGTTTCATGATAAGATGCAATATTCATTGCGAAGTGTCATGCATACCTCGTATTCACTTCAAGAGAATGTAAGTGCGACACTTCCATGCTAGGAAATAGCGTTTGCAGATGTCTCCGCATCGAGGCCATAGATTTCTAATGCTTCTTAAAACGCGATATCGCATCTCACTTTTATGTTTCATGATAAGATATAATATTCATTGCGAAGTGTCATGTATACCTCGTATTCACTCCAAACGAATGTAAATGCGACACTTCCTTGCTGGGAAATAGCGTATTCAGATGTCAACGTATCGTAGCAATAGAGTACTTATGCTACTTAAATCGCGATGTCGCATCTCATTTATATGTTTCGTGATAAGATATAATATTCATTGCGAAGTGTCATGTGTACCTCGTATTCACTTCAAAAGAATGTAATTGCGACGTTTCCATTCTTGGGAAGATCGTTTGCAGATGTCCCATTATCGTAGCAACATGTCCTATTGCTTCTTAAAACGAGATGTCGCATTTCATTTCTATGTATCGTGATAAGATGTAATATTCATTGCGATATGTCATGTATACCTCGTATTCACTCCAAACGGATGTAAATGCGACACTTCCCTACTAGGAAATAGCGTATTCAGATGTCTACGTATCGTAGCAATAGAGATCTAGTGCTACTTAAATCGCGATATCGCATCTCATTTCTATATTTCGTGATAAGATATAATATTCATTGCGAAGTGTCATGTATACCTCGTATTCACTTCAAAAGGATGTAAATGCGACTATTTCTTGCTAGAAAATAGCGTTTGCAGATGTCTCCGCATCGAGGCCATAGAGTTCTAATGCTTCTTAAATCGCGAAATTGCATCTCATTTATATGTTTCGTGATAAGATGTAATATTCATTGCGAAGTGTCATGTATACCTCGTATTCACTTCAAAAGAATGTAAATACGACACTTCCATGCTAGGAAATAGGGTCTGTAGATGTCTACGCGTCGAGGCAATAGAGTTCTAATGTTTCTCAAAACGCGATATCGCATCTCATTTCTATGCTTCATGATAAGATATAATATTCATTGCGAAGTGTCATGTATACCTCGTATTCACTCCAAACGAATGTAAATGCGACACTTCCTTGCTGGGAAATAGCGTATTCAGATGTCAACGTATCGTAGCAAAAGAGTACTTATGCTACTTAAATCGCGATATCGCATCTCATTTATATGTTTCGTGATAAGATATAATATTCATTGCGAAGTGTCATGTGTACCTCCTATTCACTTCAAAAGAATGTAATTGCGACGTTTCCATTCTTGGGAAGATCGTTTGCAGATGTCCCATTATCGTAGCAACATGTCCTATTGCTTCTTAAAACGAGATGTCGCATTTCATTTCTATGTATCGTGATAAGATGTAATATTCACTGCGATATGTCATGTATACCTCGTATTCACTCCAAACGGATGTAAATGCGACACTTCCCTACTAGGAAATAGCGTATTCAGATGTCTACGTATCGTAGCAATAGAGATCTAGTGCTACTTAAATCGCGATATCGCATCTCATTTCTATATTTCGTGATAAGATATAATATTCATTGCGAAGTGTCATGTATACCTCGTATTCACTTCAAAAGGATGTAAATGCGACTATTTCTTGCTAGGAAATAGCGTTTGCAGATGTCTCCGCATCGAGGCCATAGAGTTCTAATGCTTCTTAAATCGCGAAATTGCATCTCATTTATATGTTTCGTGATAAGATGTAATATTCATTGCGAAGTGTCATGTACTCCTCGTATTCACTTCAAAAGAATGTAAATACGACAGTTCCATGCCTGGAAATAGCGTCTGCAGATGTCTACGCGTCGAGGCCATAGAGTTCTAATGCTTCTTAAAACGCGAAATCGCACCTCACTTCTATGTTTCATGATAAGATATAATATTCATTGCGAAGTGTCATGTATACCTCGTATTCACTTCAAAAGAATGTAAATGCGACTATTCCTTGCTAGGAAATAGCGTTTGCACATGTCTACGTATCGTAGCAATAGAGTTCTAATGCTACTTAAATCGCGATATCGCATCTCATTTCTATGTTTCGTGATAAGATGTAATATTCATTGCGAAGTGTCATGTATACCTCGTATTCACTTCAAAAGAATGTAAATACGACACTTCCATGCTAGGAAATAGCGTCTGCAGATGTCTACGCGTCGAGCCAATAGAGTTCTAATGCTTCTTAAAACGCGATATCGCACCTCACTTCTATGTTTCGTGATAAGATGTAATATTCATTGCGAAGTGTCATGTACTCCTCGTATTCACTTCAAAAGAATGTAAATGCGACTATTGCTTGCCAGGAAATAGCGTTTGCCAATGTCTACGTATCGTAGCAATAGAGTTCTAATGCTACTTAAATCGCGATATCGCATTTCATTTATATGTTTCGTGATAAGATATAATATTCATTGCGAAGTGTCATGTGTACCTCGTATTCACTTCAAAAGAATGTAAATGCGACTTTTACATTCTTGGGAATATCGTTTGCAGATGTCCCATTATCGTAGCAAAAGTGTCCTAATGCTTCTTAAAACGAGATGTCGCATTTCATTTCTATGTTTCGTGATAAGATGTAATATTCATTGCGATATGTCATGTATACCTCGTATTCACTCCAAACGGATGTAAATGCGACACTTCCTTACTAGGAAATAGCGTATTCAGCTGTCTACGTATCGTAGCAATAGAGTTCTAATGCTTCTTAAATCGCGATATCGCATCTCATTTCTATGTTTCGTGATAAGATGTAATATTCATTGCGAAGTGTCATGTGCTCCTCGTATTCACTTCAAAAGAATGTAAATGCGACTATTGCTTGCCAGGAAATAGCGTTTGCCGATGTCTACGTATCGTAGCAATAGAGTTCTAATGCTACTTAAGTCGCGATATCGCATCTCATTTAAATGTTTGGTGATAAGATATAATATTCAATGCGAAGTGTCATGTATACCTCGTATTCACTTCAAAAGAATGTAAATGCGACACTTCCTTGCTGGGAAATAGCGTATTCAGATGTCAACGTATCGTAGCAATAGAGTACTTATGCTACTTAAATCGCGATGTCGCATCTCATTTATATGTTTCGTGATAAGATATAATATTCATTGCGAAGTGTCATGTGTACCTCGTATTCACTTCAAAAGAATGTAATTGCGACGTTTCCATTCTTGGGAAGATCGTTTGCAGATGTCCCATTATCGTAGCAACATGTCCTATTGCTTCTTAAAACGAGATGTCGCATTTCATTTCTATGTATCGTGATAAGATGTAATATTCATTGCGATATGTCATGTATACCTCGTATTCACTCCAAACGGATGTAAATGCGACACTTCCCTACTAGGAAATAGCGTATTCAGATGTCTACGTATCGTAGCAATAGAGATCTAGTGCTACTTAAATCGCGATATCGCATCTCATTTCTATATTTCGTGATAAGATATAATATTCATTGCGAAGTGTCATGTATACCTCGTATTCACTTCAAAAGGATGTAAATGCGACTATTTCTTGCTAGAAAATAGCGTTTGCAGATGTCTCCGCATCGAGGCCATAGAGTTCTAATGCTTCTTAAATCGCGAAATTGCATCTCATTTATATGTTTCGTGATAAGATGTAATATTCATTGCGAAGTGTCATGTATACCTCGTATTCACTTCAAAAGAATGTAAATACGACACTTCCATGCTAGGAAATAGGGTCTGTAGATGTCTACGCGTCGAGGCAATAGAGTTCTAATGTTTCTCAAAACGCGATATCGCATCTCATTTCTATGCTTCATGATAAGATATAATATTCATTGCGAAGTGTCATGTATACCTCGTATTCACTCCAAACGAATGTAAATGCGACACTTCCTTGCTGGGAAATAGCGTATTCAGATGTCAACGTATCGTAGCAAAAGAGTACTTATGCTACTTAAATCGCGATATCGCATCTCATTTATATGTTTCGTGATAAGATATAATATTCATTGCGAAGTGTCATGTGTACCTCCTATTCACTTCAAAAGAATGTAATTGCGACGTTTCCATTCTTGGGAAGATCGTTTGCAGATGTCCCATTATCGTAGCAACATGTCCTATTGCTTCTTAAAACGAGATGTCGCATTTCATTTCTATGTATCGTGATAAGATGTAATATTCACTGCGATATGTCATGTATACCTCGTATTCACTCCAAACGGATGTAAATGCGACACTTCCCTACTAGGAAATAGCGTATTCAGATGTCTACGTATCGTAGCAATAGAGATCTAGTGCTACTTAAATCGCGATATCGCATCTCATTTCTATATTTCGTGATAAGATATAATATTCATTGCGAAGTGTCATGTATACCTCGTATTCACTTCAAAAGGATGTAAATGCGACTATTTCTTGCTAGGAAATAGCGTTTGCAGATGTCTCCGCATCGAGGCCATAGAGTTCTAATGCTTCTTAAATCGCGAAATTGCATCTCATTTATATGTTTCGTGATAAGATGTAATATTCATTGCGAAGTGTCATGTACTCCTCGTATTCACTTCAAAAGAATGTAAATACGACAGTTCCATGCCTGGAAATAGCGTCTGCAGATGTCTACGCGTCGAGGCCATAGAGTTCTAATGCTTCTTAAAACGCGAAATCGCACCTCACTTCTATGTTTCATGATAAGATATAATATTCATTGCGAAGTGTCATGTATACCTCGTATTCACTTCAAAAGAATGTAAATGCGACTATTCCTTGCTAGGAAATAGCGTTTGCACATGTCTACGTATCGTAGCAATAGAGTTCTAATGCTACTTAAATCGCGATATCGCATCTCATTTCTATGTTTCGTGATAAGATGTAATATTCATTGCGAAGTGTCATGTATACCTCGTATTCACTTCAAAAGAATGTAAATACGACACTTCCATGCTAGGAAATAGCGTCTGCAGATGTCTACGCGTCGAGCCAATAGAGTTCTAATGCTTCTTAAAACGCGATATCGCACCTCACTTCTATGTTTCGTGATAAGATGTAATATTCATTGCGAAGTGTCATGTACTCCTCGTATTCACTTCAAAAGAATGTAAATGCGACTATTGCTTGCCAGGAAATAGCGTTTGCCAATGTCTACGTATCGTAGCAATAGAGTTCTAATGCTACTTAAATCGCGATATCGCATTTCATTTATATGTTTCGTGATAAGATATAATATTCATTGCGAAGTGTCATGTGTACCTCGTATTCACTTCAAAAGAATGTAAATGCGACTTTTACATTCTTGGGAATATCGTTTGCAGATGTCCCATTATCGTAGCAAAAGTGTCCTAATGCTTCTTAAAACGAGATGTCGCATTTCATTTCTATGTTTCGTGATAAGATGTAATATTCATTGCGATATGTCATGTATACCTCGTATTCACTCCAAACGGATGTAAATGCGGCACTTCCTTACTAGGAAATAGCGTATTCAGATGTCTACGTATCGTAGCAATAGAGTTCTAATGCTTCTTAAATCGCGATATCGCATCTCATTTCTATGTTTCGTGATAAGATGTAATATTCATTGCGAAGTGTCATGTGCTCCTCGTATTCACTTCAAAAGAATGTAAATGCGACTATTGCTTGCCAGGAAATAGCGTTTGCCGATGTCTACGTATCGTAGCAATAGAGTTCTAATGCTACTTAAGTCGCGATATCGCATCTCATTTAAATGTTTGGTGATAAGATATAATATTCAATGCGAAGTGTCATGTATACCTCGTATTCACTTCAAAAGAATGTAAATGCGACTATTTCTTGCTAAGAAATAGCGTTTGCAGATGTCTACGTATCGTAGCAATGGAGTCCTAATGCTTCTAAAACGAGATGTCGCATTTCATTCCTATGTTTCGTGATAAGATATAATATTCATTGCGGAGTGTCATGTATACCTCCTATTCACTCCAAACGAATGTAAATGCGACATTTCCTTGCTGGGAAATAGCGTCTGCAGATGTCCACGCATCGAGGCAATAGAGTTCTAATGCTTCTTAAATGCGATATCGCTTCTCACTACTATGTTTCATGATAAGATATAATATTCATTGCGAAGAGTCATGTATACCTCGTATTCACTTCAAAAGAATGTAAATGCGACTATTGCTTGCTAGGAAATAGCGTTTACAGATGCCTACGTATCGTAGCAATAGAGTTCTAATGTTTCTCAAAACGCGATATACCATCTCATATATATGCTTCATGATAAGATATAATATTGATTGCGAAGCGACATGTATACCTCGTATTCACTCCAAACGAATGTAAATGCGACATTTCCTTGCTAGGAAATAACGTATTCAGATGTCTACGAATCGTAGCAATAGAGTTCTAATACTACTTAAATCGCGATATCGCATCTCATTTCTATATTTCGTGATAAGTTATAATATTCATTCCGAAGTGTCATGTATACCTCGAATACACATCAAAAGAATGTAAATGCGACACTTCCATGCTAGGAAATAGCGTTTGCAGATATCTCCGCATCGAGGCAATAGGGTTCTAATGCTTCTTAAAACGCGATATCGCATCTCACTTCTATGTTACATAATAAGATATAATGTTCATTGCGAAGTGTCATGTATACCTCGTATTCACTTCAAAAGAATGTAAATGCGAATCTTCCATGCTAGGAAATAGCGTTTGCAAATGTCTCCGCATCGAGGCCATAGTGTTCTAATGCTCTCAAAACGCGATATCGCATCTCTCTTCTATGCTTCATGATAAGATATAATATTGATTGCGAAGTTTCACGTATACCTCGTATGCACTTCAAATAAATGAAAATGCGACACTTCCATGCTAGGAAATAGCGTTTGCAGATGTCTCCCCATCGAGGCCATAGAGTTCTAATGCTTCTTAAATCGCGAAATTGCAATCTCATTTATATGTATCGTGATAAGATATAATATTCATTGCGGAGTGTCATGTGTACCTCGTATTCACTTCAAAAGAATGTAAATGCGAAGTTTCCATTCTTGGGAATATCATTTGCATATGTCCCATTATCGTAGCAAAAGGGTCCTAAAGCTTCTTAAAACGAGATGTCGCATTTCATTTCTATGTTTCGTGATAAGATGTAATATTCATTGCGAAATGTCATGTATACCTCTTATTCACGCCAAACGGATGTAAATGCGACACTTCCTTACTAGGAAATAGGGTATTCAGATGTCTACGTATCGTAGCAATAGAGTTCTAATGCTACTTAAATCGCGATATCGCATCTCATTTCTAGGTTTCGTGATAAGATGTAATATTCATTGCGAAGTGTCATGTACTCCTCGTATTCACTTCAAAAGAATGTAAATACGACACTTCCATGAGAGGAAATAGCGTCTGCTGATGTCTACGCGTCGAGGCAATAGAGTTCTAATGCTTCTTAAAACGCGATATCGCATCTCACTTCTATGTTTCATGATAAGATACAATATTCATTGCGAAGTGTCATGCATACCTCGTATTCACTTCAAGAGAATGTAAGTGCGACACTTCCATGCTAGGAAATAGCGTTTGCAGATGTCTCCGCATCGAGGCCATAGATTTCTAATGCTTCTTAAAACGCGATATCGCATCTCACTTTTATGTTTCATGATAAGATATAATATTCATTGCGAAGTGTCATGTATACCTCGTATTCACTCCAAACGAATGTAAATGCGACACTTCCTTGCTGGGAAATAGCGTATTCAGATGTCAACGTATCGTAGCAATAGAGTACTTATGCTACTTAAATCGCGATATCGCATCTCATTTATATGTTTCGTGATAAGATGTAATATTCATTGCGAAGTGTCATGTAAACCTCGTATTCACTCCAAACAAATGTAAATGCCACACTTCCTTGCTAGGAAATAGCGTTTCCAGATGTTTACGTATCGAATCAATAAAGTTTTAGTGCTCCTTAAAACGCGAAATCGCATGGCAGTTCTATGTTTCAAGATAAGATATAATATTCATTGCGAAGTGTTATGTTTACCTCGTCTACACTTCAAAAGAATGTAAATGCCACACATCCTTGCCAGGAAATGCGTTTCCAGATGTCTACGTATTGAAGCAATAGAGTTCTTATGCTTCTAAAACGCAATATCGCATCTCATTTCTATGTTTCACGATAAGCTACAATATTCATTGCGAAATGTTATGTATACCTCGTCTGCACTTCAAAGGAATGTAAATGACACACTTCGTTTCTAGGAGATAGCGTTTCCTGATGTCTACGCATCGAAGCAATAGATTTCTAACTCTTTATAAAACGCGATATCGCATATCAGTTCTAAGTCACATGATTAGATGTAATTTCAATGCAACGCGTTATGTATATCTCCTCTACACTTCAAATGAATGTAAATGGATCACTTCCTTGCTACGGAATATCGTTTCTATATCTGAAGGTTTAGAAGCAATAGAGTTCTAATGCTTCGTAAAACGCGGCTGCGCATCTTACTTCTATATTTCATGATAAGATGTAATATTCATAGCATCGCGTTATGTTTATCTGCTTCTGCATATGAATTGAGTGTGAACCCTATACTTTCCTGCCCGGGGATACCGTTTCTAGATGTCCAGGTGCCGAAGCATTTAATTCGTCATGCTTCATGCACCTCAATATTGCATTTCATATAAACAGTTCAAAGTAAGTTAGAAGGTTGTAAAGCTCTATGCATAGCATTATGCTTATCTGCTTTTGTGCTTTATAATGCTCTGGGATGTGAGAAGGTCCTCAACCATTCTTAACCCCCTAAAGAGAAGTCAAAAGTCCAGCGGCCCTGCAGGTGGGCCATGGGAGCGCGGCGCTCGAGGCGCTACGCAATTTTAATGATCAGGAGGATCCCCTCAGGGACACCCAAGGGGGCGAGAAGAGGAAATCGCCGAAATCCACTGATCGATGGACTCGAACAATACCGAAGCCTACAGCCCACTCCACCAAGGAGCCCTGAGGAGGATGCAGGAGACCCGAGGACCACCAGCGAATTCAAGGAACCTGAAGAAGAGAACGTGAGAGCTTATTCGCTTAAGCGTCCCATTTCTTGTGTCGCATATTGTATATTGTATCTTATATCGTGAAGCGAGTTATGATACCCGGTAATTTGCGGCGTGTTGCGCAGTTTCCCGTAGCCCTTCTTAGTTAAACCTACGTCGAGACCATAAATAAACATGCCGTGACTTCAGTATCTCGCGGCCTGGGTGTGTGTACTTGGCTAGGCGTAGTCGAGAGGAGGAGCATTTCGAAGTTTCAAGGGTTGTTGCGCCCCAGGGTTCCCGGGGTCGTGTAGTCTATCCCTTTGCTACTTTCTGAGCAGCTGGCGCCCAAGAAAAGTTGTACGTGAGCGGATACCTTGGAACGATAGATCGCTTTAGATTAAAGTACGTTTTACACCTTAAAGCATTTAGATAATTAACCCCTTCGAGCTTCCCTGACTTACTATATATAGGTTTCCGTCACAACTAATAGGAACCATCACTTTACATAGATATATAGAACACACATAGTTTTAAACGTAGAACTGAGAATTTGAGAACTTACTTTGAAACGTTAGTAGTGAGAAATTCCATCGGATTTCATAGAAATTCAGAACTTACTTGCTATGAAACATAGGCAGATAAGGGCCATCGCGTTGCTTAAAACTTTAGAACTTGCTTACTTCAACAAAGGTTTCTATTGGCTTCGTCCGTTCTTTTAGAAGAGTTTTTGATAAACCACATACTTTTCACGCTTCTGATATCTTTGAAAGTTCGCGAGATGTAATCGTTTATGTTTTAAAATGATTACTTAGTGTGGATTATTATTTAGTAACTCGCTCATAAACGAGTCTGCATAGGATTTAATCCATAAGTTTTTAAGCCTGGAATTTATGCAGTTATTTGTTATTCACTTATTGCTCAAACGACAAAGATTCTGACCACTTCAAAATGGTTGACTTTCATCAATTTTGTTAAAAATTGAAATACTGCCCAACTGCTTGCATTAAAGACTGTAATTAAAGCTTTCGAAACATTTTACCTCTTATAGATGAATTCTGGAATTGAAATTGAATGTTTGACTTTTCTAACTCCTGTTTAGACATCTTTCTATTGGAATGTTCAAGTATTTTTCATATTCGTTATTATTAAAAATGTTTTACTTGATTCTTTAATTTAATATTTAGAATTTTCTGAGAAATATTTTTTATCGTAATGAAGTATATAATTGCAATTATAATTCTTTATGAAATAATAATAACAGAAAGGTATGTATCCATTCTTGTAGTTTTGTAAAGAGTATTTAATCTTACTATCTAAAATGAAACATTGAGATCTGTTTACAATCTAATGGAATTTAATTACCTTTTGATTCAAATTCAAAATGATAATCTTCCATAGTTCAACAATTTTGTGAGCTGTCCTCAGGAATCCGCAGCTCAGTACTTATAAAATGAACGACACAAAGAACAACCTAACCAAACGTATTCGAACCGATTTTTCAATACTAATCTTATCATGTTTAACTTATGCTGCAAACTATTGAAATGCCCTTCGAAAAGTGTTTATTCACAGTGAAGTAAACGGTAAGTATTACGCCTTCCACCACTGTTTACAATACGTATGTTTCATTTACTATCAAAACCGTGAGTATTATCGCCTTTCTTTACTTTTTGTAACCTTCAATGCCTTCATGTTACAGATCGTTAAACTTGCTTTAAAATGCTCTATCGTATTACGGAAGAATGGACATACCAATTCATTTTAAAAAATGAAGGTAACCTTCATATGTCCAACATAACTCCACTTACAAAAAAACTATTTTCATCAACGGATGGCCCCTTTGTACTATGCAATTTTATATTAGCAAAAACTTCTATGAAACTTATAGTTTCGTGGATATCTGAGGTGCTAATTATTACTGCCCCACCCTGTATATTGTTATGGATGTGTCCGACAAGGCAACGATGAACAGAGTTAAATTTAATATTATGATGTTTATTATTTTACTTATAGTATATTTGTTTTTCTGGAATTTTGCCAAAAAACAATGTTCACGATGTCGACAGATATTTGCCTTAGAATTACAAGAGCCAATAATTTCGAAAGTAGAATATTACTTTACTTCGCTAACCGAATCATTGCAAACGTTAAGTAAAGTGCGTGCCTTTCAAAACAGTCAGATGCAAATTACGATACAACGTTTCCAAGAAATGGTACGTGCCACTGTTTTTTAATTTCCGTTTATTTAATCAAAGGAAATTTAATTGAAATATCCGCAAAATTTGAGGACAAAAGGTTATTGTAATTTTACGCAACATATATGATGGTGATAAAGGATAAGTATACGGAACTGAAAATGGAAAGTAGCGAGCAGAAAAAGAAACTGATGGAGCTACAAAGTAGATTGATACATCCGTCAAATGATGATTCTAGGTTAATAAAATCTGTTAATTAAAGAACTATTGCAAAAATCAAGTATAATCAATATTACTTCTGCTCAAAGGCTATAATAGAATTGGACCGAAATGGATACAAAACAGGCAATTATATCTATACGTTCTATTCTATGCAAAGGCAAATATTTCAAAGAGAAAAGATGTGTTACTTACAAATTACTTATGTTCCTAGATATCTCACTAATTCAGGCTTCTTGTCTTGCAGAACTTATCATTCATGTAACATGTAAAGCGGTCGAAGAATAGTAAAAGATTTTTATATTTCATAGCCTCACTTGATGCGTCGATTGGATCACGTAAAATATCGGACATTAATTGCATCTACATCTTCAGACCTTAAATATATAATTGCAACAACATATTTAATAGCGTTTTAATAACATTTTTCTAATTGTTTATATCTATGTCCAATAAATATATATTAATCGAATAAGTTGCTTTACCAAAGAATAAAAGTATCTGAGGCTTACAAATCGGAGCATTACATAACAAACGTGCATCACATATATAATATTACATGTAACAAAAGATGAAGACCAAAAAGATCCTACCAAAATGTTGAATCCACAATGCGGTCATAGAGATACAGAAACGGCAAAAATTCCAAACAATAATTTAAAAAATTCAAAAAGGGGGGAGTGAAAATCCATCTCCTTGACGATGATAAGGAACAAGTCTGCCTCCTGCACTACAATATCCCAAACAGCCAGCGATTGGCACGCCAATGACAACGGATGGAACGAATTCCGTGACAGAACTGTGCTAACAAAGTGTTCCTACACAGCTTTCGAAATGGCATACTGTTAGTACTGGGGCGGCATTCGTATCACGGCACTATTAAAGCACCGAGATATAGCACACGGGCTACACGGCCGTGACAATGACACTATCAGCTCACCATAGCTACACGCGTGGTTGTGGCGTAGGCTGACATTTACTAATGGGGAAGCTGTTTCCATAAAAATTATAAGCAAATATGAAAAATGACTATACTGTGCAATTTATTTATTTTGATTCCAATATAGATACACCGGCACAAAACAAAGATATAAGAACTCGATTTTATTATTTTCTATAAACTAGCTCGATAGGGCAATTTTTTCCATAAAGTCGATAATTACATTGTCATAAAAATATATACACTTATTTTATATACATTTTCTTCAATTTATTGTTACAAATTCATGCAATTGAGGGTTACATTATATACGATGACAGCATGTTATTTCAAAAATTACACAAGGTGAAGTTAGGGACGCAACAGCATGAATTTTTATTTTATAAGTAATATTTTTTTTATAAATAATATTTTTAGTCTATGATGGATTGAAAGAAATATATACGACTCGCTCAATAACTATAAATATAGGAAAACGACCATCAAAAAGTCTATCAATACTCATATGCTGAACATCTACTGACATCTAACGGTTCTAATTTGTATGAAAGCACAGGTTCCCCATTGCCAAATGTGATCCTGCGTCATTGCTGAGGAGATTCATGAATGGAGCGATGATACGCATGTCACCATGGTGCTGGTTCTGCGCGATTCGCTTGTCTAAAACGTGCTGGTAACACGTTCTGGCATTTTAGTCAACGAATCCGGTCACAGATAACTACGAATCAGCTGACACACCTCGGAAGTGGCAATATAGTGCCGGCATGGTGTCGCTACCATCTTGCGGTTTGTTATCTGGGATGCTTTTTAGTGCATTATTCGGAATTGAATTTGAACACATAGCTACTTAATCGCAAATTTGTATGTACTGTGACGTGGTGAAGTCACAAGGCTCGCTAACCCCCCCCCCTGCTTCGGTTAGACTAGCCCGCAGATCACCACCCATGCGAGAAGCGCGACACGGACCATCGCGATAGCTGTATTTGCGAGGAGCGTGAAGTACACGATGGTAGAACCTTCCCCCCTTCCCCGTTCGTTTCTCTCTCTCCGTTCTACGGATTAGACTGGCGAGCTGATGCGATATCGCGTTTTAAGAAGCATTAGAACCCTATTGCCTCGATGCGGAGACATCTGCAAACGCTATTTCCAAGCAAGGAAGTGTTGCATTTACATTCTTTTGAAGTGAATGCGATGTATACATAACATTGCACAATGAATACTACATCTTATCATGTAACATAGAAATGAGATGCGATATCGCGATATATGAAGCATTATAACTCTATTGCTTCGATACGTAGACATCTGAAAACGCCATTTCCTAGCAAGGAAGTGTCGCATTTACATTTTTTTGAAGTGAATACGAGGAAAACATGACACTTCGCAATGAATATTATATCTTGTCATGAAACATAGAAATGAGATGCGGTATAGCGTTTTAAGAAGCGTTAGAACTCTATTTCTACGATTCGAAGACGTCTGCAAACGCTACTTCCTAGCAAGGAAGTGTCGCATTTACTTTCTTTTGAAGTGAATACGAGGTATACGTTACATTTCGCAACGAATATTATATCTTATCATGAAACATAGAAAAGAGATGCAATATCTCGTTTTAAGAAGCATTAGAACGCTATTGCTTCGATACGTAGACATCTGGAAACTCTATCTTCTAGCAAGGAAGTGTCGCATTTACATTCATTTGAAGTGTATGCCAGGTATACATGCCACTCCGCAATGAATAGTATATCTTATCATTAAACATAGAAATGAGATGCGATATCGCGTTTTGAGAAGCATTAGAACTCTATTTCTTCGATACGTAGACATCTGCCAACGCTCTATCCTAGAAAGGAATTGTCGCATTTACATTCATTTGAAGTGTAGACGAGGAATACATAACACTTCTCAATGAATATTATATCTTATCATGAAACATAGAAATGAGATGCGATATCTCGTTTTAAGAAGCATGAGAAATCTATTGCTCCGATACATAGATATCTGCAAACGCTACTTCCTAGCAAGGATGTGTCGCATTTACATTCACTTGATGTGCATCCGAGGTATACGTGACACTTCGCAATGAATACTATATCTTATCATGAAACTTAGAAATTAGATGCGATATCGCGATATAAGAGGCATTGGAACTCTATTTCTTCGATACGTAAACATCTGCAAGCACTATTTCCTAGCAGGGAAGTGTCGCATTTACATTCATTTGAAGTGTAGACGAGGAATACATAACACTTCGCAATGAATATCATATCTTATCATGAGACATAGAAATGAGGTGCGATATCGCGTTTTGAGAAGCATTAGAACTCTACTGTTTCGGTACGCAGACATCTGCAAACGCTATTCCCTAACAAGGAAGTTTCGCATTTACATTCTTTTGAAGTGAAGACGATGTATACATGACACTTCGTAATGTACATTATATCTTATCATGTAACATAGAAGTGAGATGCGATGTCGCGTTTTAAGAAGCATTAGAACCCTATTGCCTCGATGCGGAGTCATTTAAAAATGCTATTTCCTAGCATGGGAGTTTCGCATTTACATTCTTTTGAAGAGAGCACGAGGTATACATTACACTTCACAATGAATATTATATCTTATCACGAAAGATAGAAATGAGATGCGATATCGCGATTTAACACGTTGACGCCGGCGCGGATATTCGCTGTCCGTTCCGTGGGACGGCGCTTCAACTAGCGGTCCGTCCCTTGGGGCTGCGTGGCACCAAATTGTGCTGTTCAATGCTTGGGCCCTAATACCCACTAGCTGATTCGAATAGACGGAATTTCCAATATTTTCACGTGTCCTGTTTGTGGTCTGGCCTGTCTATGGGACCCTCGGTGGCCAGTCGTAAGAATTGTGGAAGAGCCCTAATTCGTTTTTTATGTTGTACTAAGAAAAAGTAGTAGTCGTGCGTTTGCCGTAAATTATGTTGAGTGCGAGCGGCGATTTTGTCGCACCTTCGACTGACGATTTCCGAGCGATCAGGTACTTGAGGCCCTAATAGTATTTGGTTTCTTAGGTCGCAGACAAAATATATATTGGCGGGTAAGTGGCCGAGGACTGTGTCGCGTGGTTTTCCAGAGAACAGTTTGTTTTTGCTTTGGAAAATTAGAAGTATAGGTCCACCCACACATAGTGGAGAAAATGTGTGACCTTTTGGGGAACGAATACGCTCCAGTTGACACTTTTTGAATATATAGTGCGTGACCTAGTAAGGAGGGACCATTATCGAGCATTTTGACAACGACGTGAGTTTTACTGAGTTTAGAGTTGACGGCAAGACAGAAAAAGTTCTGTTGGTGTGCAAGTATTCTGTGTGAAGTGCCTGTGAGGTGTGAGGTCAGTAGAATTCTGATATAACGATCTCTCTTCAAAATCGTAGCGGCGTGAAATTTTTAAAGTGGACAGACAAAAGACCCCTGTGCATGCTAACCACTTCCAAATCTTGCAATTGCACCATTATTCGTGGCAAAGACGATAAATTAAAACCCGATACAGTTTTCTCTTACAACAGTGCGAAAGGGAGTTGACATATCCGACTAAATGTGTTCGTATTATAATAGTTTACGGTAAACAGTAAAATGGTACCAAAAAGTTGTCGTGAAACTAATATGCGGGACCTCTTTAGTAAATGCGTGGTACATACACAGAAAGTGGGGAACCAAGCGTTATAAAATTTTAAAATTTAGAGAAAAAATTATTGATTACTTATTGAAGAGTGAGAATCCCCCTAGTGATGAACTAATAGTAAGACAGAGTAAACATTTTTTAAGTTCACACCAAGAACCCGCGAGGAAGATGAGGAAAAGGTGCAAAGAGTGTTACAAACGCTTAACAAATCTAAAAGGTACAAAGTACGCCACAAATAAAGCAAAAAAAGTTACGACCTTTTGTAGCAGTTGTCTGGATAAGCCAGCACTTTGTTTAGAATGTTTTAAAAAATTGCATCGGTAATATAAGTAGTTATATTTTGTTATTTTTTATGTATTGATTATTATAAGTTATGTATATTGTGTTAAATGTTTGATTATAAGGTAGAAATGTTAATGTATAATGTTAAATCAATAAAATAACATTTTATGCAACGTATTTTTTGATATACAAACGTGGCCCATCGGTGATGCATACCGCCGCACGGAACAATTCAGCGTGACCCATCGGTGATGCATGCCGCCCCACAGAATAATCTAGCATGGGCCACCGGTGGGTCACGCCGCCTCATGGAACAGACAAGCATGGGCCACCGGTGAGTCATGCCGGCGTCAACGTGTTAAGCAGCATTACAACACTATGGCTACGATACGTAGACAGCTGCAAACGCTATTTCCTAGCAAGGAATAGTCGCATTTTCATTCTCTTGAAGTGAATACGAGGTATACATGACACTCCGCAATGAGGCGACATCTCGTTTTAAGAGGCACTGGAAATCTATTGTTTTGATACGTAGACATCTGGGTACGCTATTTCCTAGCAAGGAAGAGTCGTATTTACAGTCTATTGAAGTGAATACGAGGTATACATGAAACTTCGCAACGAATATTATAACTTAACACGAAACATAGAAATGAGATGCGATATCGCGATTTAAGCAGCAATAGAACACTATGGCTACGATACGTAGACAGCTGCAAACGCTATTTCCTAGCAAGGAATAGTCGCATTTTCATTATTTTGAAGTGAATACGAGGTATACATGACACTTCGCAATGAATATTGTATCTTCTCATGAAACATAGAAATGAGATGCGATATCCCATTAAAGGAAGCATTAGAACTCTATTGCTTCGATACGTAGGGACCTGCAACCGCTATTTCCTAGCAAGGAAGTGTCACATTTACATTCTTTTGAAGTGAGTACGAGGAATACATGACACTTCGCAATGCATATTATATCTTATCATGAAACATTGAAATGAGGTGCGATATCCCGTTTCAATAAGCATTAGAAATCTATTGTTTCCATACGTAGACATCTGGAAACGCTATTTCCTAGCAAGGAAGTGTCGCATTTACATTCTTTTGAAGTGAGCACGAGGTATACATGACACATCGCAATGAATATTGTATCTTATCATGAAGCATAGAAATGAGATGCGATATCGCGTTCTAAGAAGCATTAGAACTCTATGGCCTCGATGCGGAGATATCTGCAAACGCTATTTCCTAGTATGGAAGTGTCGCACTTACATTCTTTTGAAGTGAATACGAGGTATACATGACACTTCGCAATGAATATTATATCTTATCACGAAACATATAAATGAGATGCTATGTCGCCTTTTGAGAAGCATTAGATCCCTATTCCCTCGATGCGTAGCCATCTACAGACGCTATTTCCTAGCAAGGAATAGTCGCATTTACATTCTTTTGAAGTGAATGCGAGGTATACATGACACTTCGCAATGAATATTATATCTAATCATGAAACATAGAAATGAGATGCGATATCGCGATCTAAGAAGCATTAGAACTCTATTGCTACGATACGTAGGCATCTGCAAACGCTATTTCCTAGCAAGGATGATTCGCATTTCCATTCTTTTGAAGTGAATACGAGGTATACATGACACTTCGCAAAGAACATTATATCTTATCAGGAAACACAGAAAATAGATGCTATATCGCGATCTAAGATGCATTAGAACTCTATTGCTACGATACGTAGGAATCTGCAAACGCTATTTCCTAGCAAGGAATAGTCGCATTTACATTCTTTTGAAGTGAATACGAGGTATACATGACACTTCGCAATGAATATTATATCTTATCATGAAATATAGATGTGAGATGCGATATCGCGTTTTAAGAAGCATCAGAACACAATTGCCTCGATGCGGAGATATCTGCAAACGCTATTTCCTAGCATGGAAGTTTCGCACTTACATTCTTTTGAAGTGAATACGAGGTATACATGGCACTTCGCAATGAATACTATATCTTATCACGAAACATATAGATGAGATGCGTTATCGCGTTTTAAGAAGCATTAGAACTCTATTGCTACGATACGTAGGCATCTCCAAACGCTATTTCCTAGCATGGAAGTGTCGCACTTACATTCTTTTGAAGTGAATACGAGGTATACGTGACACTTCGCAATGAATATCATATCTTATCACGAAACATAGAAATGAGATGCGATATCGCGATTTAAGTAGCATTAGAACTCTATTGCTACGATATGTAGACATCTGCAAACGCTATTTCCTAGCAAGGGAGATTCGCATTTACATTCTTTTGAAGTGAATACGAGTTATACATGACACTTCGCAATGAACATTAAATCTTATCACGAAACATAGAAATGAGATGCGATATCGCGATCTAAGAAGCATTAGAACTCTATTGCTACGTTACGTAGACCTCTGCAAACGCTATTTCCTAGGAAGGAAGTGTCGCATTTACATTCTTTTGAAGTGAATACGAGGTATACATGAAACTTCGCAGCGAATATTATAACTTAACACGAAACATAGAAATGAGATGCGATATCGCGATTTAAGCAGCAATAGAACACTATGGCTACGATACGTAGACAGCTGCAAACGCTATTTCCTAGCAAGGAATAGTCGCATTTTCATTATTTTGAAGTGAATACGAGGTATACATGACACTTCGCAATGAATATTGTATCTTCTCATGAAACATAGAAATGAGATGCGATATCCCATTAAAGGAAGCATTAGAACTCTATTGCTTCGATACGTAGGGACCTGCAACCGCTATTTCCTAGCAAGGAAGTGTCACATTTACATTCTTTTGAAGTGAGTACGAGGAATACATGACACTTCGCAATGCATATTATATCTTATCATGAAACATTGAAATGAGGTGCGATATCCCGTTTCAATAAGCATTAGAAATCTATTGTTTCCATACGTAGACACCTGGAAACGCTATTTCCTAGCAAGGAAGTGTCGCATTTACATTCTTTTGAAGTGAGCACGAGGTATACATGACACATCGCAATGAATATTGTATCTTATCATGAAGCATAGAAATGAGATGCGATATCGCGTTCTAAGAAGCATTAGAACTCTATGGCCTCGATGCGGAGATATCTGCAAACGCTATTTCCTAGTATGGAAGTGTCGCACTTACATTCTTTTGAAGTGAATACGAGGTATACATGACACTTCGCAATGAATATTATATCTTATCACGAAACATATAAATGAGATGCTATGTCGCCTTTTGAGAAGCATTAGATCCCTATTCCCTCGATGCGTAGCCATCTACAGACGCTATTTCCTAGCAAGGAATAGTCGCATTTACATTCTTTTGAAGTGAATGCGAGGTATACATGACACTTCGCAATGAATATTATATCTAATCATGAAACATAGAAATGAGATGCGATATCGCGATCTAAGAAGCATTAGAACACTATTGCTACGATACGTAGGCATCTGCAAACGCTATTTCCTAGCAAGGATGATTCGCATTTCCATTCTTTTGAAGTGAATACGAGGTATACATGACACTTCGCAAAGAACATTATATCTTATCAGGAAACACAGAAAATAGATGCTATATCGCGATCTAAGATGCATTAGAACTCTATTGCTACGATACGTAGGAATCTGCAAACGCTATTTCCTAGCAAGGAATAGTCGCATTTACATTCTTTTGAAGTGAATACGAGGTATACATGACACTTCGCAATGAATATTATATCTTATCATGAAATATAGATGTGAGATGCGATATCGCGTTTTAAGAAGCATCAGAACACAATTGCCTCGATGCGGAGATATCTGCAAACGCTATTTCCTAGCATGGAAGTTTCGCACTTACATTCTTTTGAAGTGAATACGAGGTATACATGGCACTTCGCAATGAATACTATATCTTATCACGAAACATATAGATGAGATGCGTTATCGCGTTTTAAGAAGCATTAGAACTCTATTGCTACGATACGTAGGCATCTCCAAACGCTATTTCCTAGCATGGAAGTGTCGCACTTACATTCTTTTGAAGTGAATACGAGGTATACGTGACACTTCGCAATGAATATCATATCTTATCACGAAACATAGAAATGAGATGCGATATCGCGATTTAAGTAGCATTAGAACTCTATTGCTACGATATGTAGACATCTGCAAACGCTATTTCCTAGCAAGGGAGATTCGCATTTACATTCTTTTGAAGTGAATACGAGTTATACATGACACTTCGCAATGAACATTAAATCTTATCACGAAACATAGAAATGAGATGCGATATCGCGATCTAAGAAGCATTAGAACTCTATTGCTACGATACGTAGGCATCTGCAAACGCTATTTCCTAGCAAGGAATAGTCGCATTTACATTCTTTTGAAGTGAATACGATGTATACATCACATTTCGCAATGGATATTATATCTTATCATGAAACATAGAAATGAGATGCGACATCTCGATTAAAGATGCATTAGATCTCTATTGCTACGATACGTAGACATCTGCAAACGCAATTTCCTAGGAAGGAAGTGTCGCATTTACATCCTTTGGAAGTGAATACGATGTATACGTGACACTTCGCAGTGAATATTATATCTTACCATAAAACCGAGAAATCAGATGCGACATCTCGTTTTAAGAAGCATCAGAACTTTATTGTTTCGATACGTAGACATCTGGAAACTCTACTTCCTAGCAAGGAAGTGTTGCATTTAGATTCTTTTGAAGTGAATACGAGGAACACATGACACTTCGCAATGAATATTATATCTTGTCATGAAACATAGGAATGAGAAGCGATATCCCCTTTTAAGAAGCATTAGAAATCTATTGCTACGATGCGTAGATATCTGGAGATGCTATTTCCTAGCAAGGAAGTGTCGCACTTCAATTCATTTAAAGTGAATACGAGGTATAAGTGAAACTTCGCAATGAATATTATATCCTATCATGAAACATAGAAATGAGATGCGATATCGCGTTTTAAGAAGCGTTAGAACTCTATTGCTACGTTACGTAGACCTCTGCAAACGCTATTTCCTAGGAAGGAAGTGTCGCATTTACATTCTTTTGAAGTGAATAAGATGTGTACGTGACACTTCGCAATGAATATTATACCTTATCATGAAACATAGAAGTGAGATGCGATATCGCGTTTTATGCAGTATTAGAACTCTATTGCTACGATACGTAGACATCTGCAAAAGCTATTTCCTAGGAAGGAAGTGTCGCACTTACATTCTTTTGAAGCGAATACGAGGCATTCATGACACTTCGCAAAGAATATTATATCTTATCATGAAACATAGAAATGAGATGCGATATCGCGTTTTAAGAAGCGTTAGAACTCTGCTGCTATGATACGTAGACATATGCAAACCCCATTTCCTAGCATGGATGTGCCGCATTTACATTCTTATGAATTGAATACGAGGTGTACATGACACTTCGCAATGAATATTATATCTTATCATGAAACAGGGAAATGAGGTGCGACATCACGTTTTAGGAAGCATTAGAACCCTATTGCATCGGTGCCGAGATATGTGCAAACGCTATTTCCTAGCAAGGAAGTGTCGCATTTACATTCTTTTGAAGTGAAAAGGAGGTGTACGTGACACTTCGCAATGAATATTATACCTTATCATGAAACAGAGAAACGAGATGCGACATCTCGATATAAGATGCACTAGATCTCTATTGCTACGATACGTAGACATATGCAAACGCCATTTCCTAGCATGGATGTGCCGCATTTACTTTCTTTTGAAGTGAATACGAGGTATATGTGACAGTTCGCAATGAATATTATAACTTATCAGGAAACATAGAAGTGAGTTGCCATATCGCTATTTAAGCAGCATAAGAACTCTATTGCTACGATACGTAGACATCTGCAAACGCTATTCCATAGCAAGGAAGTATCGCATTTACATTCTTTTGAAGTGAGTACGAGGTATACATGACACTTCGCAATGAATATTATACCTTATCATGAAACAGAGAAACGAGATGCGACATCTCGTTCAAAGATGCATTAGATCCCTATTGCTACGATACGTAGACACCTGCAAACGCAATTTCCTAGCAAGGAAGTGTCGCATTTACATTCATTTGAAGAGAATGCTATGTCTACATGACACTTCGCAATGAATGCTATATCTTATCATGAAACATAGAAATGAGAAGCGATTTCCCGTTTTTGGAAGCATTAGAACCCTATTGCAACGATACGTAGACATCTACAAACGCTATTTCCTAGCAAGGAAGTGTCGCATTTACATTCTTTTGAAGTGAGTACGAGGTATAGATGACACTTCGCAATGAATATTATATCTTATCATGAAACATAGAAGTGAGATGCGATATCGCGTTTTAAGAAGCATTAGATCCCTATTGCCTCGATGCGGAGATATCTGAAAACGCCTTTTCCTTGCATGGAAGTGTCGCATTTGCATTCTTTTGAAGTGAATTCGAGGTATACATGTCACTTCGGAATGAATATTATAACTTATCACGAAACATAGAAATGAGATGCGATATCGAGATCTAAGAAGCATTAGAACCCTTTTGCTACGATACTTGGACATCTGAATACTCTATTTCCTAGCAAGGAAGTGTCGCATTTACATTCGTTTGGACAGAATACGATGTATAGATGGCATTTCGCAATGAATGAATATACGCTATTTCCTAGCAAGGAAGTGTCTCATTTACATTCGTTTGGAGAGAATACGAGGTATAGATGACATTTCGTAATGAATATTATATCTTATCATGAAACATAGAAGTGAGATGCGATATCGCGTTTTAAGAAGCATTAGAACTCTATTGCTACGATACGTAGGCATCTGCAAACGCTATTTCCTAGCAAGGAAGATTCGCATTTACATTCTTTTGAAGTGAATACGAGGTACACATGACACTTCGCACTGAATATTATATCTTATCATGAAACAGAGAAATGAGATGCGACATCTCGTTTTAAGAAGCATTAGAACACTATTGTTTCGATACGAAGACATCTGGAAACGCTAATTCCCAGCAAGGAAGTGTCGCATTTACATTCTTTTGATGCGAATACGATGTATACATCATATTTCGCAATGGATATTATATCTTATCATGAAGCATAGAAATGAGATGCGATTTCCCGTTTTTAGAAGCATTAGAACTCTATTGCAACGATACGTAGACATCTGCAAACGCTATTTCCTAGCAAGGAAGTGTCGCATTTATATTCTTTTGAAGTGAATACGAGGTACACATGACACTTCGCAATGAATATTATATCTTATCCTGAAACAGAGAAACGAGATGCGACATCTCGTTTTAAGAAGCATTAGAACTTTTCTGTTTCGATACGTAGACACCTGGAAACGCTACTTCTTAGCAAGGAAGTGTCGCATTTACATTCCTTTGAAGTGAATACAAGCTATACATGACACATCGCAATGAATATTATGTCTTATCATGAAACATAGATGCGACATCTCGTTTTAAGAAGCATTAGAACTTTATTGTTTCGATACGTAGACATCTGGAAACGCTACTTCTTAGCGAGGAAGTGTCGCATTTACATTCTTTTGAAGTGAATACGAGGTATACATGTCACTTCGCAATGAATATTATATCTTATCATGAAACAGAGAAATGAGATGCGACATCTCGTTTTAAGAAGCATTAGAACCCTTTTGCTACGATACGTGGACATCTGAATACTCTATTTCCTAGCAAGGAAGTGTCGCATTTACATTCGTTTGGACAGAATACGAGGTATAGATGGCACTTCACAATGAATGAATATACGCTATTTCCTAGCAAGGAAGTGTCGCATTTACATTCGTTTGGAGAGAATACGAGGTATAGATGACATTTCGTAATGAATATTATATCTTATCATGAAACATAGAAGTGAGATGCGATATCGCGTTTTAAGAAGCATTAGAACTCTATTGCTACGATACGTAGGCATCTGCAAACGCTATTTCCTAGCAAGGAAGATTCGCATTTACATTCTTTTGAAGTGAATACGAGGTACACATGACACTTCGCACTGAATATTATATCTTATCATGAAACAGAGAAATGAGATGCGACATCTCGTTTTAAGAAGCATTAGAACTCTATTGTTTCGATATGTAGACATCTGCAAACGCTATTTCCTAGCAAGGAAGTGTCGCATTTACATTCTTTTGAAGTGAATACGAGGTACACATGACACTTCGCAATGAATATTATATCTCATCATGAAACATAGAAATGAGATGCGATATCGCGTTTTAAGAAGCGTTAGAACTATATTGCTACGATACGTAGACATCTGCAAACGCTATTTCCTAGCAAGGAAGTGTCGCATTTACATTCTTTTGAAGTGAATACGAGGTATACATGACATTTCGCAATGAATATTATAGCTTATCATGAAACATAGAAGTGAGATGCGATATCGCGTTTGAACAAGCATTAGGTCTCTATTGCTACGATACGTAGACATCTGGAAACTCTATTTCCAAGCATGGAAGTGTCGCATTTACATTCCTTTGAAGTGAATACGAGGCATACGTGACACTTCACAATGAATAGTATATCTTATCATGAAACATAGAAATGAGATGCGATATCGCAGTTTATGAAGCATTAGAACACTCTTGCTTCGGTGCGAAGACATCTGCAAACGCTACTTCCTAGCATGGAAATGCCGCATTTACATTCTTTTGAAGTGAATATCAGGTATACATGACACTTCGCAATGAATATTATATCTTAACATGAAACATAGAAATGAGGTGCTATATCGCGTTTTGGGAAGCACTAGAACTCTATTGCTACAATGCGTAGACATCTGCAAATGTTATTTCCTAGCAAGGAAGTGTCGCATTTACATTCATTTGAAGTGAATACGAGGTATACATAACATTCCACAATGAATATTATATCTTATTACGGAACATAGAAATGAAATGCGAAATCTCGTTTTAAGAAGCATTAGAACTCTCTTGCTACGATACGTAGACATCTAAAAAACCCTAATTCCTAGCATGGAAGTGTCGCATTTACATTCCTCTGAAGTGAATACGGGGTATGCATGACACTTCGCAATGGATATTATATCTTATCATGAATCATAGCAGTGAGATGCGATATCGCGTTTTAAGAAGCATTAGAACTCTATTGCTACGATACGTAGACATCTGCAAACGCTATTTCCTAGCATGCAAGTGTCGCATTTACATTCTTTTGAAGTGAATACGAGGTATACATGACACTTCGCAATGAATATTATATCTTATCTCGAAACGTAGAAGTGAGATGCAATATCGCGATTTAAGAAGCGCTAGAACTCTATTGCTACGATGCGTAGACATCTGCAAATGGTATTTCCTAGCAAGGAAGTGTCGCATTTACATTCTTTTGAAGTGAATACGAGGTATACATAACACTCCACAATGAATATTCTATCTTATCATGAATCATAGAAGTGAGATGCGATATCGCGTTTTAAGGAGCATTAGAACTCTATTGCTACGATACGTAGACATCTGCAAACGCTATATCCTAGCATGCAAGTGTCGCATTTACATTTTTTTGAAGTGAATACGAGGTATTTCATGACACTTCGCAATGAATATTATATCTTATCATGAAACATATAGGTGAGATGCGATATCGCGTTTTAAGAAGCATTAGAACTCTGTTGCTACGATACGTAGACATCTGCAATCGCTATTTTCTAGGATGTAAGTGTCGCATTTACATTCCTGAGAAGTGAATACGAATTATACGTGGCACTTCGCAATTAATATTATATCTTATCATAAAACATAGAAATGAGATGCGATATCGCGATTTAAAAACATTAGAAGGTAGATCCGCATTTACATTCATTAGAAGTGTAGACGAGGAGTACATAACACTTCGCAACGAATCATATATCTTATCATGAGGCATAGGAATGAGACGCGATATCGCGTTTTAAGAAGCATTAGAACTCCATTGCTGCGATACGTAGACATCTGCGAGCGCTATTTAATCGCAAGGAGCTGTAGCATTTACATTCTCTTGAAGTGAATACGAGGTATCACGTCCGGTGAAACTATTTTCCGTTGCTCCGGAGGCTTTACGACACGAGCCTATTTTTCGGTAATTCGCTCCGCGGGAACGCGTTAAGACCGGGTCCGACAATTTCGGTTGACGCGACACTAGCGAAAACACTCGCGATAATAAGGGAATGACCCTACCTTTCGATGACTTCTCTCTCGATTTGTACGTAGAAACGGCGTGGAGGATCTTTCGCTGGGATCGTAGCGGATTTCGTTGTGTTGGCTGCTACGAAAACCTCGATCAGTCGCCAGCGTAGAGGAGGACGGCGGTCGGAATTCAGCGATGATGCTGAATGTCGCAGAAACGGTGTGATGCGTCGTGGTGTCTGTATCGGAAGCGTCGACGGTCGCTTCGGAAAGCGGCGTCTGGGCTGGTGCGAAGGCAGGACGCTGGTATACGAGGACTCTCGGAAAGCCCTCCAAATATTCACGCACAAGTGATCGTATGAAATTCTTCCTACTCGCACGTCGCGTTCTTCGCAAACCGGAAGCACGATTCATTCACCAGGTTTTTCTGTACTTTCGACTAAGATCTGAAGGATAAGCGGCGGTCTCAACGTCACAAAGCCGATTTCTATACTCCTTCAATTTGATGAAGATCAACCCCAGTTGTATGGAAGAACCCGTGGAAGAATTCGTAGTTAAATGTAGTGTTAAAAGTAGAACTAGTATTATAAACACTTGATAAAATTAATGGATGTGGAAATAGTAGACTTGCTAAAAGAACTTGTACTTGGATATTGTAAAAGTAAAAATAAAATATATTCTAGGTTTAAAGTATACAAGAACTGGAATTATTCTAAGACTAAGACTAAGTTAAAATGGAAATGGAAATACGATGCCTGAGCCCCACATTGAGGTGGCTAACGATCTAGAACTAGAGATTTCGACTCCTCGGTAGGAGATCTCAAGTCAGAGTGTGTGCTCTGGAGACGCGTCTCTGACCTCCTCGGTTCGCGGGGTGCTACGGTCGCGGACGCTCGTGGTAGGGAGATCGCGGTCCCGCGAGTGAGGGACTCGCGTCTCGAGGCGGAAAGCGCGCGGTCCAGCGAGTGGGGACCCGCGGCTCGTGGTGGGGCTAGCGGCGCATGCCGCTGGCCGGACGCATCTTACTTAGTGTAACTTAGATCTAGGAATTCTTATATATGTGTCATGATATGGTATGTATGTCCTAGCTTAGAAGTAATATATAGGTTCTAGCAGATCCTGTTCCCGGAATTGGAAAAGACCCCATTCAGGTGATGGGCTGCGGCTACGTCTTCCTGCAGGACGGAATCCTCGGTGCGAGGGAGATAGGGCTGCCCGTCCTTGGTGCGGGCGAGACAGGTATACTCGGTGGTGCGAGTGAGACACTGGTGCACGGTACGAGCGAGACAGGTATACTCGGCGGTGCGAGAGAGGCAGCGGAACTCGGTGTGAGTGAGCGCGTGCAGGTATGCGCGCGCGAACACTTCCAGTTGCTGGTTCTGCAGGTGAGTTTGGCTGGTTGCATGCGTCCAGGGGTTGATGCTGGGGGGTGCGAAGATGTTGATGGGTGGCAGGCGGTACGCCTTACGTCACAAAATGCGACACATCCTTTCTAGGAAATTACGTTCCCAGATATCTCAGTATCGAAGCTATAGAGTTCTAATTCTCCTTAAAACGCGATATCGCACCTCATCCCTATGTCTCATGATAAGATATAATATTCATTGCGAGGTGTTATGTATTCCTCGTCTACACTTCAAACGAATGTAAATGCGACACTTCCTTTCTAGGAAATAGCGTCTCCAGATATCTACGTATCGTAGCAACAGAGTTCTAATGCTTCTTATAACGCGATATCGCATCTCATTTCTATGTTTCATGAAAAGATATAATATTCATTGCGAATTGTCGTGTATACCACTTATTCACATCAAAAGAATGTAAATACGACACTTCCGTGCTAGGAAATAGCGTCTCCAGATATCTACGAATCGTAGCAATAGAGTTCCAATGCTTCTTAAAACTCGATATCGCATCTGATTTCTATATTTCATGGTAAGATATAATATCCATTGCGAAGTGTCACTTATTCCTCGTATTCACTTCAAATGAATGTAAATGCGTCACTTCCTTGCTAGGAAATAGCGTACGCGGATGTCTACGTATTGTAGCAATATATTTCTGATGCTACTTAAATCGCGATATCGCATGTCATTTCTATATTTCATGATAAGATATAATATTCATTGCGAAGTGTCATGTATACCTCGTATTCACTTCAAAAGAATGTAAATGCGACACTTCCATGCTAGGAAATAGCGTTTGCAGATGTCTCCGCATCCAGGCCATAGATTTCTAATGCTTCTTAAAACGCGATATCGCTTCACCCTTCTATGTTTCATGATTAGATATAATATTCATTCTGAAGTGTCATGTATACCTCGTATTCACTTCAAGAGAATGTAAATGCAACTATTGCTTGCGAGGAAATAGCGTTTGCAGATGTCAACGTATCGTAGCAATAGAGTTCTAATGCTACTTAAATCGCGATATCGCATCTCATTTACATGTTTCGTGTTAAGATATAATATTCATTGCGAAGTGTCACTTATTCCTCATATTCACTTCAAATGAATGTAAATGCGACACTTCCTTGCTAGGAAATAGCGTTTGCAGATGTCTACGTATCGAAGCAATAGTTTTCTAATGCTTCTTAAAACGTGATGTCGCATCTTATTTCTATGTTTCATGATAAGACATAATATCCATTGCGAAATGTCATGTATACCTCGTATTCTCTTCAAAAGAATGTAAATGCGACACTTCCTTGCTTGGAAATATCGTTTGCAGATATCTTCGTAACGTGGAAATAGAGTTCTGACACTTCTTAGAACGCGATATCGCATCTCATATCTATGTTTCATGATAAGATATAATATTCATTGCGAAGTGTCATGTATGCGTCGTATTCTCTTCAGAGGAATGTAAATGCGACACTTCCTTGCTAGGAAGTAGGGTCTCCAGATATCTACGTATCGTTGCAATAGAGTTGAAAAACTGCTTAAAACGCGATATGGCATCTCACTTCTGTGTTTCATGATAAGGCATAATATTCATTGCGAAGTATCATGTATAACTCTTATTCACTTCAAAAGAATGTAAATGCGACACTTCCTTGCTAGGAAATAGCGTTTGCAAATGTCTACGTATCGTAGCAATAAAGATCTAATGCATCTTAAAACGAGATGTCGCATCTCGTTTCTATGATTCATGATAAGATATAATATTCATTGCGAAGTTTCACTTACACCTCGTATTCACTTCAAATGAATGAAAATGCGACACTTCCTTTCTAGGAAATAGCGTCTGCAGATGTCTTCGTATGGTAGTAACAGCGTTCTGACACTTCTTAAAACGCGACATCGCATCTCATTTCTATGTTTCATGATAAGATATAATATTCATTGCGAAGTGCCATGTATATCTCGTATTCGCTACAAAAGAATGTAAATGCAACACTTCCTTGCTAGAAAATAGCGATTCCAGATATCTAAGTATCGAAACAATAGAGTTCTAATGCTTCTCAAAACGTGATGTCGCAACTCATTTCCCTGTTTCATGATAAGATATAATATTCATTGCGAAGTGTCATGTATACCTCGTATTCACATCAAAAGAATTTAAATGCGACTATTCCTTGCTACGAAATAGCGTTTGTAGATGTCTACGTATCGTAGCAATAGAGCTCTCATGCTGCTTAAATAGCGATATCGCAACCCATTTTTATGTTTCGTGATAAGCTATAATATTCATTGCGAAATGTCATGCATACCTCGTATTCACTTCAAAAGAATGTGAATGCGACACTTCCTTGCTACGAAATAGCGTTTGCAGAGGCCTGCGTATCGTAGCAATAGAGTTCTAACGCTTCTTAAAACACGATATCGCATCTCATTTCTATGTTTCATGATAAGATCTATTATTCATTGCGAAGTGTCACTTATACCTCGTATTCACTTCAAATGAATCAAAATACGACACTTGCTTGCTAGGAAATAGCGTTTGCAGATGTCGACGTATCGTAGCAATAGAGTTCTAGTGCTTCTTAAAACGCGATATCGCATCTCACTCCTATGTTTCATGATAGGGTAAAATATTCATTGCGAAGTGTCATGTATACCTCGTATTCACTTCAAAAGAATGTAAATGGGACACTTCCTTGCTAGGAAATAGGATTTGCAGATGTCTACGTATCGTAGCAATAGGGATCTAATGCATCTTAAAACGTGATGACGCATCTCGTTTCTATGTTTCATGATAAGATATAATATTCATTGCGAAGTGTCATGTATGCCTCGTATTCACTTCAAAAGAATGTAAATGCGTCACTTTCTTGCTAGGAAATAGCGTCTCCAGACATCTACGCATCGTAGCAATAGATTTCTAATGCTTCTTAAAACGGGATATCGCATCTCATTCCTATGTTTCATGACGAGATATAATATTCATTGCGAAGTGTCATGTTTTCCTCGTATTCACTTCAAAAGAATGTAAATGCGACACTTCCTTCCTAGGAAATAGCTTTTGCAGATGTCGACGTATCGTAGCAATAGTGTTCTAGTGCTTCTTAAAACGCGATATCGCAACTCACTCCTATGTTTCATGATAAGGTATAATATTCATTGCGAAGTGCCATGTATACCTCGTATTCACTTCAAAAGAATGTAAATGCGACACTTCCTTGCTAGGAAATAGCGTTCGCAGATGTCTACGTATCGTAGCAATAAAGATCTAATGCATCTTAAAACGAGATGTCGCATCTCGTTTCTATGATTCATGATAAGATATAATATTCATTGCAAAGTGTCATGTATAGCTCGTATGTACTTCAAAAGAATGTAAATGCGACACTTCCTTGCTAAGAAGTAGCGTTTCCAGATGTCTATGCATCGAAACTATAGAGTTCTAGTGCTTCTTAAAACGAGATGTCGCATCTCATACCTCTGTTTCATGATAAGATATAATATTCATTGCGAAGTGTCATGTATACCTCGTATTCGCTTCAAAAGAATGTAAATGCGACACTTCCTTGCTAGGAAATAGCGTTTGTAGATGTCTACGTATCGTAGCAATAGAGTTCTAATGCTTCATAAAACGCGATATCGCATCTCATTTCTATGTTTCGTGATAAGACATAATATCCATAGCGAAATGTGATGTATGCCCCGTATTCGCTTCAAAAGAATGTAAATGCGACACTTACTGGCTAGGAAATAGCGATTCCAGATGTCTAAGTATCGAAACAATAGGTTTCCAATGCTTCTTAAAACGTGATGTCGCACCTGATTTCCCTGTTTCATAACAAGATATAATATTCATTGCGAAGTGTCATGTATACCTCGTATTCACTTCATAAGAATGTAAATGCGACTATTCCTTGCTATGAAATAGCGTTTGCAGATGTCTACGTGCCGTAGCAATTGAGTTCTAATACTGCTTAAAACACCATAACGCATCTCATTCCTATGTTTCGTGATAATGTATAATATTCATTGCGAAGTGTCATGTATGTCTCTTATTCACTTCAAAGGAATGTAAATGCGACACTCCCTTGCTAGGAAATAGCGTTTCCAGATTTCTACCTATCATAGCCATAGAGTTCTAGTGCTTCTTGAACCGTGATATCGCAACACACACCTATGTTCCATGATAAGGTATAATATTCATTGCGAAGTGTCATGTATAGCTCGTATTCAGTTCAAAAGAATGTAAATGCGACACTTCCTTGCTAAGAAATAGCGTTCGTAGATATCTACGTATCGTAGCAATAAAGATCTAATGCATCTTAAAACGAGATGTCGCATCTCGTTTCTATGATTCATGATAAGATATAATATTCATTGCGAAGTTTCACTTACACCTCGTATTCACTTCACATGAATGAAAATGCGACACTTCCTTTCTAGGAAATAGCGTCTGCAGATGTCTTCGTATGGTAGTGACAGCGTTCTGACACTTCTTAAAACGCGATATCGCAACTCATTTCTATGTTTCATGATAAGATATAATATTCATTGCGTAGTGTCATGTATGCCTCGTATTCACTTCAAAAGAATGTAAATGCGTCACTTCCTTGCTAGGAAATAGCGTCTCCAGACATCTACGCATCGTAGCAATAGACTTCTAATGCTTCTTAAAACGGGATAACGCATCTCATTCCTATGTTTCATGACGAGATATAATATTCATTGCGAAGTGTCATGTTTTCCTCGTATTCACTTCAAAAGAATGTAAATGCGACACTTCCTTCCTAGGAAATAGCTTTTGCAGGTGTCGAAATATCGTAGGAATAGAGTTCTAGTGCTTCTTAAAAGGCGATATCGCATCTCACTCCTATGTTTCATGATAAGGTATAATATTCATTGCGAAGTGTCATGTATACCTCGTATTCACTTCAAAAGAATGTACATGCGACACTTCCCTGCTAGGAAATAGCGTTTGCAGAGGTCTGCGTATCGTAGCAATAGAGTTCTAACGCTTCTTAAAACACGATATCGCTTCACATTTCTATGTTTCATGATAAGATCTATTATTCATTGCGAAGTGTCACTTATACCTCGTATTCACTTCAAATGAATCAAAATGCGACACTTCCTTGCTAGGAAATAGCGTTCGCAGATGTCTACGTATCGTAGCAATAAAGATCTAATGCATCTTAAAACGAGATGTCGCATCTCGTTTCTACGATTCATGATAAGATATAATATACATTGCGAAGTGTTATGTATACCTCGTCTACACTTCAAAAGAATGGGGGGGGGGGGAAGGTTCTACCATCGTGTATTTCACGCTCCTCGCAAATACAGCTATCGCGATGTTCCGTGTCGCGCTTCTCGCATGGGTGGTGACCTGCGAGCTAGTCTAACCGAAGCAGGGGGGGGGGGGGGGGTGAGCGAGCCTTGTGAGTTCACCACGTCACAGTACATACAAATTTGCGATTAAGTAGCTATGTGTTCAAATCCAATTCCGAATAATGCACTAAAAAGCATCCCAGATAACAAACGGCAAGATGGTAGCGACACCATGCCGGCACTATATTGCCACTTCCGAGGAGTGTCAACTGATTCGTAGTCATCTGTGACCGGATTCGTTGACTAAAATGCCAGAACGTGTTACCAGCACATTCTAGACAAGCGAATCGCGCAAAACCAGCACCATGGTGACATGCGTATCATCGCTCCATTCATGAATCTCCTCAGCAATGACGCAGGATCACATTTGGCAATGGGGAACCTGTGCTTTCATACAAATTAGAACCGTTAGATGTCAGTAGATGTTCAGCATATGAGTATTGATAGACATTTTGATGGTCGTTTTCCTATATTTATAGTTATTGAGCGAGTCGTATGTATTTCTTTCAATCCATCATAGACTAAAAATATTATTTATAAAAAAAATATTACTTATAGAATAAAAATTCATGCTGTTGCGTCCCTAACTTCGCCTTGTGTAGTTCTTGAAATAACATGCTGTCATTGTATTTAATGTAACCCTCAATTGCATGAATTTGTAACAATAAATTGAAGAAAATATATATAAAATAAGTGTATATATTTTTATGACAAAGTAATTATCGACTTTATGGAAAAAATCGCCCTATCGAGCTAGTTTATAGAAAATAATAAAATCGAGTTCTTATATCTTTGTTTTGTGCCGGTGTATCTATATTGGAATCAAAATAAATAAATTGCACAGTTTAGTCAATTTTCATATTTGCTTATAATTTTTATGGAAACAGCTTCCCCATTAGTAAATGTCAGCCTACGCCACAACCACGCGTGTAGCTATGGTGAGCTGATAGTGTCATTGTCACGGCCGTGTAGCCCGTGTGCTATATCTCGGTGCTTTAATAGTGCCGTGATACGAATGCCGCCCCAGAACTAACAGTATGCCACTTCGAAAGCTGAGTAGGAGCACTTTGTTAGCACAGTTCTGTCACGGAATTCGTTCCATCCGTTGTCACTGGTGTGCCAATCGCTGGCTATTTGGGATATTGTAGTGCATGAGGCAGACTTGTTCCTTATCATCGTCAAGGAGATGGATTTTCACTCCCCCCTTTTTGAATTTTTTAAATTATTGTTTGGAATTTTTGCCGTTTCTGTATCTCTATGACCGCATTGTGGATTCAACTTATGTACGATCTTTTTGGTCTTCATCTTTTGTTACATGTAATATTATATATGTGATGCACGTTTGTTATGTAATGCTCCGATTTGTAAGCCTCAGATACTTTTATTCTTTGGTAAAGCAACTTATTCGATTAATATATATTTATTAGACATAGATATAAACAATTAGAAAAATGTTATTAAAACGCTATTAAATATGTTGATGCAATTATATATTTAAGGTCTGAAGATGTAGATGCAATTAATATCCGATATTTTACGTGATCCAATCGACGCATCAAGTGAGGCTATGAAATATAAAAATCTTTTACTATTCTTCGACCGCTTTACATGTTACATGAATGATAAGTTCTGCAAGACAGGAAGCCTGAATTAGTGAGATATCTAGGAACATAAGTAATTTGTAAGTAACACATCTTTTCTCTTTGAAATATTTGCCTTTGCATAGAATAGAACGTATAGATATAATTGCCTGTTTTGTACCCATTTCGGTCCAATTCTATTATAGCCTTTGAGCAGAAGTAATATTGATTATACTTGATTTTTGCAATAGTTCTTTAATTAACAGATTTTATTAACCTAGAATCATCATTTGACGGATGTATCAATCTACTTTGTAGCTCCATCAGTTTCTTTTTCTGCTCGCTACTTTCCATTTTCAGTTCCGTATACTTATCCTTTATCACCATCATATATGTTGTGTAAAATTACAATAACTTTTTGTCCTCAAATTTTGCGGATATTTCAATTAAATTTCCTTTGATTAAATAAACGGAAATTAAAAAACAGTGGCACGTACCATTTCTTGGAAACGTTGTATCGTAATTTGCATCTGACTGTTTGGAAGGCACGCACTTTACTTAACGTTTGCAATGATTCGGTTAGCGAAGTAAAGTAATATTCTACTTTCGAAATTGTTGGCTCTTGTAATTCTAAGGCAAATATATTCATCGGTCGACATCGTGAACATTGTTTTTTGGCAAAATTCCAGAAAAACAAATATACTATAAGTAAAATAATAAACATCATAATATTAAATTTAACTCTGTTCATCGTTGCCTTGTTGGACACATCCATAACAACATACAGGGTGGGGCAGTAATAATTAGCACCTCAGATATCCACGAAACTATAAGTTTCATAGAAGTTTTTGCTAATATAAAATTGCATAGTACAAAGGGGCCATCCGTTGATGAAAATAGTTTTTTAAAATGAATTGGTATGTCCATTCTTCCGTACTACGATAGAGCATTTTAAAGCAAGTTTAACGACCTGTAACATGAAGGCATTGAAGGTTACAAAAAGTAAAGAAAGGCGATAATACTCACGGTTTGGTAGTAAATGAAACATACGTATTGTAAACAGTGGTGGAAGAGTGGGCTGTAGGCTTCGGTATTGTTCGAGTCCATCGATCAGTGGATTTCGGCGATTTCCTCTTCTCGCCCCCTTGGGTGTCCCTGAGGGGATTCTCCTGATCATTTAAATTGCGTAGCGCCTCGCGCGCCGCGCTCCCATGGCCCACCTGCAGTGCCGCTGGACTTTTGACTTCTCTTTAGGGGGTTAAGGATGGTTGAGGACCTTCTCACATCCCAGAGCATTATAAAGCACAAAAGCAGATAAGCATAATGCGATGCATAGAGCTTTACAACCTTCTAACTTACTTTGAACTGTTTATATGAAATGCGATATTGAGGTGCATGAAGCATGACAAATTAAATGCTTCGACACCTGGACATCTAGAAACGCTATCCCCGGGCAAGAAAGTGTAGGGTTCACACTCAATTCATGTGCAGAAGCAGATAAACATAACGCGATGCTATGAATATTACATCTTATCATGAAATATAGAAGTAAGATGCGCAGCCGCGTTTTACGAAGCATTAGAACTCTATTGCTTCGATACGTAAACATCTGCAAGCGCTATTTCCTAGCAACGAAGTGTCGCATTTACATTCATTGCAAGTGTAGACGAGGTATACATGCCACTCCGCAATGAATATTAAATCTTATCATGAAGCATAGGAATGAGATGCGATATCCCGTTTTAAGAAGCATAAGAACTTTATTGCTTCGATACTTAGACATCTGCAAACGCTATTTCCTATCAAGGAAGTGTCGCATTTACATTCTTTTGAAGTGTATCCGAGGTATACATGACACTTCGCAATGAATATTATATCTTATCATGAAACATAGAAACGAGATGCGATATCGCGATATAAGAAGTATTACAACTCTATTGCTTCGATACGTAGATATCTGCAAACGTTACATCCTAGCAAGGATGTGTCACATTTACATTCCATTGAAGTGTATCCGTGGTGTACATAACAATTCCCAATGAATATCATATCTTATCATGAAACATAGAAATGAGGTATGATATCTCGTTTTAAGAGGCATTATAACTCTATTGCTACGATACGTAGACATCTGCAAAAGCTATTTCGTAGCTAGGAAGTGTCGCATTTACATTCATTGCAAGTGTAGACGAAGTATACATGCCACTCCGCAATGAATATTATACCTTATCATAAAGCATAGGAATGAGATGCGATATCTCGTTTTAAGAAGCATTAGAACTTTATCGCTTCGATACTTAGACATCTGCAAACGCTATTTCCTATCAAGGAAGTGTCGCATTTACATTCATTTGAAGTGTATCCGTGGTATACATAACAATTCCCAATGAATGTCATATCTTATCATGAAACATAGAAATGAGGTAAGATATCTCGTTTTAAGAAGCACTATAACTCTATTGCTACGATACGTAGACATCTGCAAAAGCTATTTCCTAGTAAGGAAGTGTCGCATTTACATTCATTGCAAGTGTGGATGAGGTATACATGCCACTCCGCAATGAATATCATATCTTATCATGAAACATAGAAATGAGGAATGATATCTCGTTTTAAGAGGCATTATAACTCTATTGCTACGATACGTAGACATCTGCAAAAGCTATTTCCTAGCTAGGAAGTGTCGCATTTACATTCATTGCAAGTGTAGACGAAGTATACATGCCACTCCGCAATGAATATTATACCTTATCATAAAGCATAGGAATGAGATGCGATATCTCGTTTTAAGAAGCATTAGAACTTTATCGCTTCGATACTTAGACATCTGCAAACGCTATTTCCTAGCAAGGAAGTGTCGCATTTACAACCATTTGAAGTGTATCCGTGGTATACATAACAATTCCCAATGAATGTCATATCTTATCATGAAACATAGAAATGAGGTAAGATATCTCGTTTTAAGAAGCACTATAACTCTATTGCTACGATACGTAGACATCTGCAAAAGCTATTTCCTAGCAAGGAAGTGTCGCATTTACATTCATTGCAAGTGTAGACGAGGTATACATGCCACTCCGCAATGAATATTATATCTTATCATGAAGCATAGGAATGAGATGCGATATCTCGTTTTAAGAAGCATTAGAACTTTATTGCTTCGATACTTAGACATCTGCAAACGCTATTTCCTAGCAAGGAAGTGTCGCATTTACATTCATTGCAAGTGTATACGAAGTATACATGCCACTCCGCAATGAATATTATACCTTATCATGAAGCATAGGAATGAGATGCGATATCTCGTTTTAAGAAGCATTAGAACTTTATTGCTTCGATACTTAGACATCTGCAAACGCTATTTCCTATCAAGCAAGTGTCGCATTTACATTCATTTGAAGTGTATCCGAGGTATACATGACACTTCGCAATGAATATTATATCTTATCATGAAACATAGAAACGAGATGCGATATCGCGATATAAGAAGCATTAGAACTCTATTGCTTCGATACGTAAACATCTGCAAGCGCTATTTCCTAGCAAGGAAGTGTCGCACTTACATTCTTTTCAAGTGAATACGAGGTATGCATAACATTCCACAATTAATATTATATCTTACCACGAAACATAGAAATGATATGCGATATCGCGTTTTAAGAAGCATTAGAACTCTATAGCTTCGATACTTTGACATCTGCAAACGTTATTTCCTAGCAAAGGACGTGTCGCATTTACATTCATTTGAAGTGTTTGCGAGGTATATATGGCACTTCGCAATGAATATTATAGCTTATCATGAAACATAGAGAATATTATAGCTTATCATGAAACATGAGATGCGATATCGGGTTTTAACAAGCATTAGTACTTTATTGCTACGATACGTAGACATCTGAATACTCTATTTCCAGGCATGGAAGTGTCGCATTTACATTCCTTTGTATTGAATACGAGGTATACATAACACTTCGCAATGAATATTATACCTTATCATGAATCATGTAAATGAGATGCGATATTTCGTTTTAAGAAGCATTAGAACTCTATTGCTTCGATACATAGACATCTGCAAACGCTATTTACGAGGAAGGAAGTGTCGCATTTACATTCGTTTGAAGCTTAGACGAGGAATACGAAACACTTCGCAATGAATATTATATCTTATCATGAAGCATAGAAATGTGATGCGATATCGCGTTTTAAGAAGCTCTAGAACTCTATTGCTTCGATACCTAGACATCTGGAAACGCTAGTTCCTAGCATGGAATTGTCGCATTTACATTCCTTTGTAGCGAATACGAGGTATACGTAACGCTGCACAATGAATATTATATCTTATCGTGAAACATAGAAATGAGATGCGATATCGCGATATAAGAAGCATTAGAACCCTATTGCTTCGATACCTAGACATCAGCAAACGCTACTTCCTTGCAAGGAAGTGTCGCATTTACATTCATTTGAAGTGAATACGAGGGATACATAACACTCCACAATGAATATTATATCTAAACATGAAACCTGGAAATGAGATGCGATATCGCGATATAAGAAGCATTACAACTCTATTGCTTCGATACGTAGATATCTGTAAACGCTACATCCTAGCAAGGAAGTTTCGCATTTACATTCCATTGAAGTGAATTCGAGGTATACATGCCACTCCGCAATGAATATTATATCTTATGATGAAAGATAGAAATGAGATGCGATATCTCGTTTTAAGAAGCATTAGAATTCTATTGCTTCGATACGTAAACATCTGCAACCGCAATTTCCTAGCAAGGAACTGTCGCATTTACATTCATTGCAAGTGTAGACTAGGTATACATGCCACTCCGCAATGAATATTATATCTTATCATGAAGCATAGGAATGAGATGCTATATCTCGTTTTAAGAAGCATTAGATCCTTATTGCTTCGATATTTAGACATCTGCAAACGCTATATCCTATCAAGGAAGTGTCGCATTTACATTCATTTGAAGTGTATCCGAGGTATACATAACAATTCCCAATGAATATCATGTCTTATCATGAAACATAGAAATGAGGTATGATATCTCCTTTTAAGAAGCATTATAACACCATTGCGACGATACGTAGACATCTCCAAAAGCTATTTCCTAGCAAGGAAGTGTCGCATTTACATTCCTTTGTAGAGAATACGAGGTATACGTAACACTGCACAATGAATATTATATCTTATCATGAAACATAGAAAAGAGATGCAACATCTCGTTTTAAGGAGCATTAGAATGCTACTGCTTCGATACGTAGACATCTGCAAACGCTATTTCCTAGCAAGGAATTGTCGCATTTACAATCATTCGAAGTGAATACGAGGGATACATAACACTCCACAATGAATATTATATCTTATCATGAACGTAGAAATGAGATGCGATATAGCGATATAAGAAGTATTACAACTCTATTGCTTCGATACGTAGATATCTGCAAACGCTACATCCTAGCAAGGATGTGTCGCATTTACATTCATTGCAAGTGTAGGCGAAGTATACATGCCACTCCGCAATGAATATTATACCTTATCATGAAGCATAGGAATGAGATGCGATATCTCGTTTTAAGAAGCATTAGAACTTTATTGCTTCGATACTTAGACATCTGCAAACGCTATTTCCTATCAAGGAAGTTTCGCATTTACATTCATTTGAAGTGTATCCGTGGTATACATAACAATTCCCAATGAATATCATATCTTATCATGAAACATAGGAATGAGGTAAGATATCTCGTTTTAAGAAGCACTATAACTCTATTGCTACGATACGTAGACATCAGCAAAAGCTATTTCCTAGCAAGGAAGTGTCGCATTTACATTCATTTGTATTGAATACGAGGTATACATTACACTTCGCAATGAATTTTATACCTTATCATGAATCATGTAAATGAGATGCGATATTTCGTTTTAAGAAGCATTGGAACTCTATTGCTTCGATACGTAGACATCTGCAAACGCTATTTCCTAGCAAGGAAGTGTCGCACTTACATTCTTTTGAAGTGAATACGAGGTATACATAACATTCCACAATTAATATTATATCTTACCACGAAACATAGAAATGATATGCGATATCGCGTTTTAAGAAGCATTAGAACTCTATAGCTTCGATACTTTGACATCTGCAAACGTTATTTCCTAGCAAAGGACGTGTCGCATTTACATTCATTTGAAGTGTTTGCGAGGTATATATGGCACTTCGCAATGAATATTATAGCTTATCATGAAACATAGAGAATATTATAGCTTATCATGAAACATGAGATGCGATATCGGGTTTTAACAAGCATTAGTACTCTATTGCTACGATACGTAGACATCTGAATACTCTATTTCCAGGCATGGAAGTGTCGCATTTACATTCCTTTGTATTGAATACGAGGTATACATAACACTTCGCAATGAATATTATACCTTATCATGAATCATGTAAATGAGATGCGATATTTCGTTTTAAGAAGCATTAGAACTCTATTGCTTCGATACGTAGACATCTGCAAACGCTATTTACGAGGAAGGAAGTGTTGCATTTACATTCGTTTGAAGCTTAGACGAGGAATACGAAACACTTCGCAATGAATATTATATCTTATCATGAAGCATAGAAATGTGATGCGATATCGCGTTTTAAGAAGCTCTAGAACTCTATTGCTAAGATACGTAGACGTCTGCAAACGTTATTTCCTAGCAAGGAGGTGTCGCACTTACATTCACTGCAAGTGTAGACGAGGAGTACATAGCACTTCGCAACGAATATTATATCTTATCATGAGACATAAATATGGGATGCGATATCGCACTTCAAGAAGCATTAGTACTCTATTGCTTCGATACCTAGACATCTGGAAACGCTAGTTCCTAGCATGGAATTGTCGCATTTACATTCCTTTGTAGCGAATACGAGGTATACGTAACGCTGCACAATGAATATTATATCTTATCGTGAAACATAGAAATGAGATGCGATATCGCGATATAAGAAGCATTAGAACTCTATTGCCTCGATACCTAGACATCAGCAAACGCTACTTCCTTGCAAGGAAGTGTCGCATTTACATTCATTTGAAGTGAATACGAGGGATACATAACACTCCACAATGAATATTATATCTAAACATGAAACCTGGAAATGAGATGCGATATCGCGATATAAGAAGCATTACAACTCTATTGCTTCGATACGTAGATATCTGTAAACGCTACATCCTAGCAAGGAAGTTTCGCATTTACATTCCATTGAAGTGAATTCGAGGTATACATGCCACTCCGCAATGAATATTATATCTTATCATGAAAGATAGAAATGAGATGCGATATCTCGTTTTAAGAAGCATTAGAATTCTATTGCTTCGATACGTAAACATCTGCAACCGCAATTTCCTAGCAAGGAACTGTCGCATTTACATTCATTGCAAGTGTAGACTAGGTATACATGCCATTCCGCAATGAATATTATATCTTATCATGAAGCATAGGAATGAGATGCTATATCTCGTTTTAAGAAGCATTAGATCCTTATTGCTTCGATATTTAGACATCTGCAAACGCTATATCCTATCAAGGAAGTGTCGCATTTACATTCATTTGAAGTGCATCCGAGGTATACATAACAATTCCCAATGAATATCATGTCTTATCATGAAACATAGAAATGAGGTATGATATCTCCTTTTAAGAAGCATTATAACTCCATTGCGACGATACGTAGACATCTCCAAAAGCTATTTCCTAGCAAGGAAGTGTCGCATTTACATTCCTTTGTAGAGAACACGAGGTATACGTAACACTGCACAATGAATATTATATCTTATCATGAAACATAGAAAAGAGATGCAACATCTCGTTTTAAGGAGCATTAGAATGCTACTGCTTCGATACGTAGACATCTGCAAACGCTATTGCCTAGCAAGGAATTGTCGCATTTACAATCATTCGAAGTGAATACGAGGGATACATAACACTCCACAATGAATATTATATCTTATCATGAACGTAGAAATGAGATGCGATATAGCGATATAAGAAGTATTACAACTCTATTGCTTCGATACGTAGATATCTGCAAACGCTACATCCTAGCAAGGATGTGTCGCATTTACATTCATTGCAAGTGTAGGCGAAGTATACATGCCACTCCGCAATGAATATTATACCTTATCATGAAGCATAGGAATGAGATGCGATATCTCGTTTTAAGAAGCATTAGAACTTTATTGCTTCGATACTTAGACATCTGCAAACGCTATTTCCTATCAAGGAAGTTTCGCATTTACATTCATTTGAAGTGTATCCGTGGTATACATAACAATTCCCAATGAATATCATATCTTATCATGAAACACAGGAATGAGGTAAGATATCTCGTTTTAAGAAGCACTATAACTCTATTGCTACGATACGTAGACATCAGCAAAAGCTATTTCCTAGCAAGGAAGTGTCGCATTTACATTCATTTGTATTGAATACGAGGTATACATTACACTTCGCAATGAATTTTATACCTTATCATGAATCATGTAAATGAGATGCGATATTTCGTTTTAAGAAGCATTGGAACTCTATTGCTTCGATACGTAGACATCTGCAAACGCTATTTACGAGGAAGGAAGTGTCGCATTTACATTCGTTTGAAGCTTAGACGAGGAATACAAAACACTTCGCAATGAATATTATATCTTATCATGAAGCATAGAAATGTGATGCGATATCGCGTTTTAAGAAGCTCTAGAACTCTATTGCTAAGATACGTAGACATCTGCAAACGTTATTTCCTAGCAAGGATGTGTCGCACTTACATTCACTGCAAGTGTAGACGAGGAGTACATAGCACTTCGCAGCGAATATTATATCTTACCATGAGACATAGATATGAGATGCGATATCGCACTTCAAGAAGCATTAGTACTCTATTGCTTCGATACCTAGACATCTGGAAACGCTAGTTCCTAGCATGGAAGTGTCGCATTTACATTCCTTTCTAGCGAATACGAGGTATACGTAACGCTGCACAATGAATATTATATCTTATCGTGAAACATGGAAATGAGATGCGATATCGCGATATAAGAAGCATTAGAACTTTATTGCTTCGATACCTAGACATCAGCAAACGCTACTTCCTTGCAAGGAGTTGTCGCATTTACATTCATTGGAAGTGAATACGAGGGATACATAACACTCCACAATGAATATTGTATCTTATGATGAAAGATAGAAATGAGATGCGATATCTCGTTTTAAGAAGCATTAGAAATCTATTGCTTCGATACGTAGATATCTGCAAACGCTACTTTCTAGCAAGCAAGTGTCGCATTTACATTCATTGCAAGTGTAAACGAGGTATACATGCCACTCCGCAATGAATATTATATCTTTTCATGAAGCATAGGAATGAGATGCGATATCTCGTTTTAGGAAGCATTAGAACTTTATTGTTTCGATACTTAGACATCTGCAAACGCTATTTCCTATCAAGGAAGTGTCGCATTTACATTCCTTTGAAGTGAATACGATGTATACATAACACCTCGCAATGAATATTATATCTTATCATGAGACATAGAGATGAGGTGCGATATCGCGTTTTAAGGAGAATTAGAACTCTATAGCTTCGATGCAGAGATATCTGGTAACGTAATTTCCTAGAAAGGAAGTGTCGCATTTTGTGACGTCAGGCGTACCGCCTGCCACCCATCAACCTCCTCGCACCCCCCAGCATCAACCCCTGGACGCATGCAACCAGCCAAACTCGCCTGCAGATCCAGCAACTGGAAGTGTTCGCGCGCGCATACCTGCACGCGCTCACTCACACCGAGTTCCGCTGCCTCACTCGCACTGCCGAGTATACGATGGGGTTCTGGTATCGTATTTCTATTTCCATTTTAACTTAGTCTTAGTCTTAGAATAATTCCAGTTCTTGTATACTTTAAACCAAGAATATATTTTATTTTTACTTTTACTATATCCAAGTACAAGTTCTTTTACCAAGTCTACTATTTCCACATCCATTAATTTTATCAAGTGTTTATAATTCTAGTTCTAATTTTAACATTACATTTAATTACGAATTCTTCCACGGGTTCTTCCATACAACTGGGGTTGCTCTTCATCAAATTGAAGGAGTATAGAAATCGGCTTTGTGACGTTGAGACCGCCGCTTATCCTTCACATCTTAGTCGAAAGTACAGAAAAACCTGGTGTATGAATCGTGCTTCCGGTTTGCGAAGAACGCGACGTGCAACTAGGAAGAATTTCATACGATCACTTGTGCGTGAATATTTGGAGGGCGTTCCGAGAGTCCCCGTATACCAGCGACCTGCCTTCGCACCAGCCCAGACGCCGTTTTCCGAAGCGACCGTCGACGCTTCCGATCCAGACACACGACGCATCACGGCGATTCTGCCACATTCAGCATTATCGCTGAATTCCGACCGCCGTCCTCCTATTCGCTGGCGACTGATCGAGACTTCAGTAGCAGCCAACAGAAAGAAATCCGCTACGATCCCAGCGAACGATCCTCCACGCCGTTTCTACGTACAAATCGAGAGAGACGTCATCGAAAGGTAGGGTCATTCCCTTATTATCGCGAGTGTTTCCGCTAGCTTCGCGTCAGCCGAAATTGTCGGACCCGGTCTTAACGCGTTCCCGCGACCGAATTACCGAAAAATATGCTCGTGCCGTAAAGCCTCCGGAGCAACGGAAAATAGTTTCACCGGACGTGACACCTCGTATTCACTTCAAAAGAACGTAAATGCGACACTTCCTTGCTAGGAAATAAGATTTGCAGATATCTACGTATCGAAGAAATAGAGTTCTAATGCTTGTTGAACCGCCATATCGCATCTCATTTCTATGTTTCATTATAAGATATAATATTCATTGCGAAGTGACATGTATACATCGTATTCCTCTCAAGAGAATGTAAATGCGACACTTCCTTTCTAGGAAATTACGTTTCCAGATGTCTACGTATCGAAGCAATAGGGTTCTAATGTTTCTTAAAACGCGATATCGCATCTCATTTCTATGTTTCATGATAAGATATAATATTCATTGTGCAGTGTTATGTATACCTCGTCTACACTTCAAATGAATGTAAATGCGGCTCTACCTTGCTAGGAAATAGAGTTTGCAGATGTCTATGTATCGAAGCAAACGAGTTCTAATGCTTCTTATATCGAGATATCGCATCTCATTTCTATGTTTCATGATAAGATATAATATCCATTGCGAAGTGTTATGTATACCTCGTATTCACTACAAAAGACTGTAAATGCGGCTCTACCATGCTAGGAAATAGCGTTTCCAGATGTCTACGTATCGAAGCAATAGAGTTCTAATGATTCCTAAAGCGAGATGTCGCACCACATTTCTCTGTTTCATGATGAGATAAAATATTCATTGCGAAGTGTCATGTATACCTCGTATTCGCTTCAAGAGAATGTAAATGCGAAACTTCCTTGCGATTAAATAGCGCTTGCAGATGTCTACGTATAGTAGCAATGGAGTTCTAATGCCTCTTAAAACGCGATATCGCATCTCACTTCTACGTTTCATGATAAGATATAATATTCATTGCGAAGTGTCATGTATACCTCGTATTCACACCAAAAGAATGCAAATGCGACACTTCCTTGCTAGGAACTAGCGTTTGCAGGTGACTACGTATCGAAACAATAGAGTTCTATCGCTTCTTAAAACGCGATATCGCATCTCATTTCTATGTTTCATGATAAGATATAATATTTATTGCGAAGTGTCATGTATACCTCGTATTCACTTCAAAAGAATGTCAATGCGGCTCTACCTTGCTAGCAGATAGCGTTTGCAGATGTCTACGTATCGAAGCAATAGAGTTCTAATGCTTCTTAAAACGCGATATCACATCACATTTCTATGTTTCATGAGAAGATATAATATTCATTGCGAAGTGTCATGTATACCTCGTATTCACTTCAAAAGAATGTAAATGCGACACTTCCATGAGAGGAAATAGCGTTTGCAGATGACTACGTATCGAAACAATAGAGTTCTAATGCTTCTTAAAACGAGATGTCGCATCACATTTCTATGTTTCATGATGAGATATAAGATTCGCTGCGAAGTGTTATGTACTCCTCGTCTACACTTCAATGGAATGTAAGTGCAACATTTCCTTGCTAGGAAATAGAGTTTGCAGATGTCTACGTATATTAGCAATAGAGTTCTAGTGCTTCTTAAAACGAGATGTCGCATTTCATTCCTATGTTTCGTGATAAGACATAATATTCATTGTAGAGTGTTATGTATACCTCGTATTCACTTCAAAAGAATGTAAATGCGACACTTCCTTGCTAAGAAATAGAGTTTGCAGATGTCTACGTACCGAAGAAATAGTGTTGTAATGCTTCTTAAAACGCGATATCGCATCTCATTTCTATCTCTCATTAAATGATATAACATTCATCACGAAGTGCTATGCATACCTCGCCGACACTTGAAAAGACGCAAATGCCACGCTTTGTTGCTAGGAAATAGCATTTCCAGATTCCTACGTATCGAAGCAATAGTGTTCTAATGCATCTTAAAACGCAATATTGCATCGCAGCTCTATGTTTCACTTTGAGATATAATGTTCATTACGAAGTGTTATGTATACCTCGTCTGCACTTCAAAAGAATGTAAATGCCACACATCTTTGCTAGGAAAAGCGTTTCCAGATGTCTACGTATCGAAGCAATAGAGTTCTAATCCTTCTTGACACACGAAATCGCATCTTATGTCTATGTTTCACCATAAGATATAATATTCTTTGCGAAATATTACGTGTAACTCGTCTACACTTCAAAAGAATGTAAATTCCACACTTCCTTGCTAGGAAATAGCGTTTCCACATGTCTACGTATCGAAGCAAAAGAGTTGTAATGCTTCTTTAAACTCGATATCGCATCTCAATTCTATGTTTCATGATAGGAAATAATATTCATTGCGACGTGTTATGTATACCTCGTCTACACTTCAAAAGAATGTAAATGTCACATGTCCTTGCTAGGAAATAGCGTTTCGAGACGTCTACGTATCGAATCAATAGAGTTCCAATGCTTCCTATAACGCCATATAGCAACTCATTTCTATGTGTCAGGATAAGATATAATATTCATTGCGAAGTGTTATGTGTACCTCGTCTACAATACCAATGAATGTAAATGCGACACTTCCTTCTTTGGAAATAACGTTTGCAGATGTCCACGTAAAGAAGCATTAGAGTTCTGATGCTTCTTAGACGCCACATCGCATCTCATTTCTATGTTTCATGCTATGATATAATATTCGGTGATAAGTGATGTGTATACCTCGTCTACACTACAAAAGAATGAGAACACCACACTTCCTTGCTAGGAAAATGCGTTTCCAGATATCTACGTATCGAAGCATTAGAGTTCTAATGCTTCTAAAACGCAATATCGCATCTCATTTCTATGTTTCACGATAAGCTACAATATCCATTGCGAAATGTTATGTATACCTCGTCTGCACTTCAAAGGAATGTAAATGACACACTTCCTTTCTAAGAGATAGCATTTCCATATGTCTACGAATCGAAGAAATAGAGTTCAAATTGTTCTTAAAACGCGATATCGCATCTCATTTCTGGGTTTCAAGATAAGTTATAATATTCATTGCGAAGTATTATGTATACCTCGACTACACTTCCAAAGATTGCAAATACCAAACTTCCTTGCTAGGAAATAGCGTTTCCAGATGTCTGCGTATCCAAGCAATAGAGTTCTAATGCTGCTTAAAATGCGATATCGCATCTCATTTCTACGTATCATGATAAGATGCAATATTCTTTGCGAAGAGATATATGGACCTCGTATACACTTCAAAAAAATGTTAGGGCCACACATCCTTGCTAGGAAATAGTGTTCTCTGATGTCTACGTACCCAAGCAATAGGGTTCCACTGCTTCCTAAACGCGATATCGCATCTCATTTCTGGGTTTCAAGATAAGCTATAATATTCATTGGGAAGTGTTATGTATACCTCGACTACACATCTAAACATTGCAAACGCCACGCTTCCTTGCTAGGAAATAGCTTTCCCTGATGTCTACGTATCGAAGCAATGGAGTTCTAATGCTTCCTAGAACGCGATATCGCATCTCATGTATGTTTCATGATAAGATATAATATTCTTTGCGAAGTGTTATGTATACCTCGTCTACACTTCAAAAGAATGCAAATGCCACACTTTTTGGCTAGGAAATTGCGTTTCTAGATGTCTACGCATCGAAGCAATAGATTTGTAACTCTTTATAAAACGCGATATCGCATATGAATTCTAAGTCACATGATAAGATGTAATTTCAATGCAACGCGTTATGTATATCTCCTCTACACTTCAAATGAATGTAAATGGATCACATCCTTGCTACGGAATATCGTTTCTATATCTGAAGGTTTAGAAGCAATAGAGTTCTAATGCTTCGTAAAACGCGGCTGCGCATCTTACTTCTATATTTCATGATAAGATGTAATATCCATAGCATCGCGTTATGTTTATCTGCTTCTGCATATGAATTGAGTGTGAACCCTACACTTTCTTGCCCGGGGATAGCGTTTCTAGATGTCCAGGTGCCGAAGCATTTAATTTGTCATGCTTCATGCACCTCAGTATTGCATTTCATATAAACAGTTCAAAGTAAGTTAGAAGGTTGTAAAGCTCTATGCATCGCATTATGCTTATCTGCTTTTGTGCATTATAATGCTCTGGGATGTGAGAAGGTCCTCAACCATCCTTAACCCCCTAAAGAGAAGTCAAAAGTCCAGCGGCACTGCAGGTGGGCCATGGGAGCGCGGCGCGCGAGGCGCTACGCAATTTAAATGATCAGGAGGATCCCCTTAGGGACACCCAAGGGGGCGAGAAGAGGAAATCGCCGAAATCCACTGATCGATGGACTCGAACAATACCGAAGCCTACAGCCCACTCCCCCAAGGAGCCCCGAGGAGGATGCAGGAGACCCGAGGACCACCAGCGAATTCAAGGAACCTGAAGAAGAGAACGTGAGAGCTTATTCGCTAAAGCGTCCCATTTCTTGTGTCGCATATTGTATATTGTATCTTATATCGTGAAGCGAGTTATGATACCCGGTAATTTGCGGCGTGTTGCGTAGTTTCCCGTAGCCCTTCTTAGTTAAACCCACGTCGAGACCATAAATAAACATGCCGTGACTTCAGTATCTCGCGACCTGAGTGTGTGTACTTGGCTAGGCGTAGTCGAGAGGAGGACCATTTCGAAGTTTCTAGGGTTGTTCCTCCCCAGGGTTCCCGGGGTCGTGTAATCTATCCCTTTGCTACTTTCTGAGCAGCTGGCGCCCCAGAAAAGTTGTACGTGAGCGGATACCTTGGAACGATAGATCGCTTTAGATTAAAGTACGTCTTACACCTTAAAGCATTTAGATAATTAACCCCTTCGAGCTTCCCTGACTTACTATATATAGGTTTCCGTCACAACTAATAGGAACCATCACTTTACATAGATATATAGAACACACATAGTTTTAAACGTAGAATTGAGAATTTGAGAACTTACTTTGAAACGTTAGTAGTGAGGAATTCCATCGGATTTCATAGAAATTCAGAACTTACTTGCTATGAAGCATAGGCAGGTAAGGGCCATCGCGTTGCTTAGAACTTTAGAACTTGCTTACTTCAACAAAGATTTCTATTGGCTTCGTCCGTTCTTTTAGAAGAGTTTTTGATAAACCACATACTTTTCACGCTTCTGATATCTTTGAAAGTTCGCGAGATGTAATCGTTTAAGTTTTAAAATGATTACTTAGTGTGGATTATTATTTAGTAACTCGCTCATAAACGAGTCTGCATAGGATTTAATCCATAAGTTTTTAAGCCTGGAATTTATGCAGTTATTTCTTATTCACTTATTGCTCAAACGACAAAGATTCTGACCACTTCAAAATGGTTGACTTTCATCAATTTTCTTAAAAATTGAAATACCGCCCAACTGCTTGCATTAAAGACTGTAATTAAAGCTTTCGAAACATTTTACCTCTTATAGATGAATTCTGGAATTGAAATTGAATGTTTGACTTTTCTAGCTCCTGTTTAGACATCTTTCTATTGGAATGTTCAAGTATTTTTCATATTCATAATTATTAAAAATGTTTTACTTAATTCTTTTATTTAATATTTAGAATTTTCTGAGAAATATTTTTTATCGTAATGAACTATATAATTGCAATTATAATTCTTTATGAAATAATAATAACAGAAAGGTATGTATCCATTCTTGTAGTTTTGTAAAGAGTATTTAATCTTACTATCTAAAATGAAACATTGAGATCTGTTTACAATCTAATGGAATTTAATTACCTTTTGATTCAAATTCACAATGATAATCTTCCATAGGTCAACAATTTTGTGAGCTGTCCTCAGGAATCCGCAGCTCAGTACTTATAAAATGAACGGCACAAAGAACAGCCTAGCCAAACGTATTCGAACCGATTTTTCAATACTAATCTTATCATGTTTAACTTATGCTGCAAACTATTGAAATGCCCTTCGAAAAGTATTTATTCACAGTGAAGTAAACGGTAAGTATTACGCCTTCCACCACTGTTTACAATACGTATGTTTCATTTACTATCAAAACCGTGAGTATTATCGCCTTTCTTTACTTTTTGTAACCTTCAATGCCTTCATGTTACAGATCGTTAAACTTGCTTTAAAATGCTCTATCGTAGTACGGAAGAATGGACATACCAATTCATTTTAAAAAACTATTTTCATCAACGGATGGCCCCTTTGTACTATGCAATTTTATATTAGCAAAAACTTCTATGAAACTTATAGTTTCGTGGATATCTGAGGTGCTAATTATTACTGCCCCACCCTGTATATTGTTATGGATGTGTCCAACAAGGCAACGATGAACAGAGTTAAATTTAATATTATGATGTTTATTATTTTACTTATAGTATATTTGTTTTTCTGGAATTTTGCCAAAAAACAATGTTCACGATGTCGACCGATGAATATATTTGCCTTAGAATTACAAGAGCCAACAATTTCGAAAGTAGAATATTACTTTACTTCGCTAACCGAATCATTGCAAACGTTAAGTAAAGTGCGTGCCTTCCAAACAGTCAGATGCAAATTACGATACAACGTTTCCAAGAAATGGTACGTGCCACTGTTTTTTAATTTCCGTTTATTTAATCAAAGGAAATTTAATTGAAATATCCGCAAAATTTGAGGACAAAAAGTTATTGTAATTTTACACAACATATATGATGGTGATAAAGGATAAGTATACGGAACTGAAAATGGAAAGTAGCGAGCAGAAAAAGAAACTGATGGAGCTACAAAGTAGATTGATACATCCGTCAAATGATGATTCTAGGTTAATAAAATCTGTTAATTAAAGAACTATTGCAAAAATCAAGTATAATCAATATTACTTCTGCTCAAAGGCTATAATAGAATTGGACCGAAATGGGTACAAAACAGGCAATTATATCTATACGTTCTATTCTATGCAAAGGCAAATATTTCAAAGAGAAAAGATGTGTTACTTACAAATTACTTATGTTCCTAGATATCTCACTAATTGAGGCTTCTTGCCTTGCAGAACTTATCATTCATGTAACATGTAAAGGGGTCAAAGAATAGTAAAAGATTTTTATATTTCATAGCCTCACTTGATACGTCGATTGGATCACGTAAAATATCGGACATTAATTGCATCTACATCTTCAGACCTTAAATATATAATTGCAACATCATATTTAATAGCGTTTTAATAACATTTTTCTAATTGTTTATATTTATGTCTAATGAATATATATTAATCGAATAAGTTGCTTTACCAAAGAATAAAAGTATCTGAGGCTTACAAATCGGAGCATTACATAACAAACGTGCATCACATATATAATATTACATGTAACAAAGATGAAGACCAAAAAGGTCGTACATAAGTTGAATCCACAATGCGGTCATAGAGATACAGAAACGGCAAAAATTCCAAACAATAATTTAAAAAATTCAAAAAGGGGGGAGTGAAAATCCATCTCCTTGACGATGATAAGGAACAAGTCTGCCTCATGCACTACAATATCCCAAACAGCCAGCGATTGGCACGCCAATGACAACGGATGGAACGAATTCCGTGACAGAACTGTGCTAACAAAGTGCTCCTACTCAGCTTTCGAAATGGCATACTGTTAGTACTGGGGCGGCATTCGTATCACGGCACTATTAAAGCACCGAGATATAGCACACGGGCTACACGGCCGTGACAATGACACTATCAGCTCACCATAGCTACACGCGTGGTTGTGGCGTAGGCTGACATTTACTAATGGGGAAGCTGTTTCCATAAAAATTATAAGCAAATATGAAAAATGACTAAACTGTGCAATTTATTTATTTTGATTCCAAAATAGACACACCGGCACAAAACAAAGATATATGAACTCGATTTTATTATTTTCTATAAACTAGCTCGATAGGACGATTTTTTCCATAAAGTCGATAATTACTTTGTCATAAAAATATACACACTTATTTTATATATATTTTCTTCAATTTATTGTTGCAAATTCATGCAATTGAGGGTTACATTAACTACGATGACAGCATGTTATTTCAAAAATTACACAAGGCGAAGTTAGGGACGCAACAGCATGAATTTTTATTTTATAAGTAATATTTTTTTGATAAATAATATTTTTAGTCTATGATGGATTGAAAGAAATATATACGACTCGCTCAATAACTATAAATATAGGAAAACGACCATCAAAATGTCTATCAATACTCATATGCTGAACATCTACTGACATCTAATGGTTCTAATTTGTATGAAAGCACAGGTTCCCCATTGCCAAATGTGATCCTGCGTCATTGCTGAGGAGATTCATGAATGGAGCGATGATACGCGTGTCACCATGGTGCTCGTGCTGCGCGATTCGCTTGTCTAGAATGTGCTGGTAACACGTTCTGGCATTTTAGTTAACGAATCCGGTCACAGATGACTACGAATCAGTTGACACTCCTCGGAAGTGGCAATATAGTGCCGGCATGGTGTCGCTACCATCTTGCCGTTTGTTATCTGGGATGCTTTTTAGTGTATTATTCGGAATTGAATTTGAACACATAGCTACTTAATCGCAAATTTGTATGTACTGTGACGTGGTGAAGTCACAAGGCTCGCTCACCCCCCCCCCCCTGCTTCGGTTAGACTAGCTCGCAGATCACCACCCATGCGAGAAGCGCGACACGGACCATCGCGATAGCTGTATTTGCGAGGAGCGTGAAATACACGATGGTAGAACCTTCCCCCGTATATATTTATATAACATATATAAATCAACGAATGCAAGAGAGAACACTCGATCTCGGTGTAACGAGACCGAGGCGTCATCCTGCAGTAATCGTATAACGCCTGTTCCGAGATGGTGTAGAGAGTGAATGTGGAGGGTGAAAAGCATAAAATAACAACAATGTAACTAAAGAGAAAGAGAAAGAGAATATGTGGAAACATTGCATTTATTATAGGTAAGGTACAACGAAATAGACGATATCGTGAGAGAAACTAAAAAAATCGAGAAACTTAAAAAGAAAATAATAATTTAGATTGAGCGAATCAATATCACTGATCCCGGCAAGCTTAATGGAAAACGCATAACGATGAATCGGTTAGAGTATAAGATAGATGTTGGTCGCGGTTTGAGTGGCCCTGGGAATCCTTTGCCCGCATCAGGGCAGGCAGTAGGATGGTAGAGAGCCTGCCCTCCTGTTGCTTGGATCTATAGAATTCACATTCTATTGTAGAGTAGAAGCAGATAATTATAATGCTTTTCATAGAAGATTACAGCTTACTTAATTCGAAACATTGAAATGAGATGAGTCATGGCATTCCATAATGCATTAGTACTCTATTGTCTCGACATGTAGACACTACGGAGGGCAATCCTGTTGCATGGAGCTGTAGAATTTACATTCTTATGAAGCTTTAAAGCAGATAAGCATAGAGCTATGCATAAGAGATTACAGCATTCTTTGCATTGAAACGCTGAAATGAGATGCGCCATCGCGCTGCATGAAGTATTAGAAATGCCTTGCTTGGACACGTAGAGATCTGGAAACGATATTCTGTTGCAAGTAGTATAGGATTCACATCCTTCTAAGGTCTAGATGCAGACAAATGTAACATATTGCATAGAACACAGCAATTTACCATGAATCATTGAAATGACTTGCGACATCGTGTTGAATGAAGCAATAGACCTCTATTGCTCCGATAAGTAAACAAATGGAAACACTATTTCCGAGCAAGGAAGTGTGGCATTTACATCCTTTTGGAGTGTAGACGAGGTATACATAACAATTCGCAATGAATATTATATCTTATCATGAAACATAGAAATGAGATGCGATATCGCGATTTAAGAAGCATTAGAATCCTATTGCTTCGATACGTAGACATCTGCAAACGATACTTCCTAGCAAGGAAGTGTCGCCTTGACATTCATTTGAAGTGTATGCGAGGTATACATGACACCTCGCAATGAATATTATATCTTATCATGAAACATAGGAATGAGTTGCGATATCGCGTTTTGAGATGAATTAGAACTCTATTGCTGCGATACGCAGACATCTGCAAACAATATTTCCTAGCAAGGAAGTGTCGCATTTACATTCTTTTGAAGTGTATCCGAGGTGTACATGACACTTCGCAATGAATATTATACCTTATCACGAAACATAGAAATGAGATTCGATATCGTGATTTAAGAGGCACTAGAACTCTATAGCTACAATACGCAGACATCTGCAAACAATATTTCCTAGCAAGGAAGTGTCGCACTTATATCCTTTTGAAGTGAATACGAGGTATACATGACACTTCGCAATGAATATTATATCTTATCATGAAACACAGGAATGAGTTGCGATATCGCGTTTTGAGAAGCGTTAGAACTCTATTGCTACGATACGTAGATATCTGCAAACGCTATTTCCTAGCATGGAAGTTTCGCATTTACATTCTTTTGAAGTGAATACGAGATATACATGACACATCGGAATCAATATTATATCTTATCATGAAACATATAAGTGAGATGCGGTATCGCGTCTTAAGAAGCATTAGAATCCTATTGCCTCGATGTGGAGATATCTGCAAACGCTATTTCCTAGCAAGCAATAGTCGCATTTACATTCTTTTGAAATGAATTCGAGGTTTACATGACACTTCGGAATGAATATTATAACTTATCACGAAACATAGAAATGAGATGCGATATCGCGATCTATGAAGCATTAGAACTGTATTGCTACGATACGTAGGCATCTGCAAACGCTATGCCCTAGCAAGGAATAGTCGCATTTACATTCTTTTGAAGTGAATACGAGGTGTACATGACACTTCGCGATGAATATTATATCTTATCACGAAACATATAAATGAGATGCGATATCGAGATTTAAGTAGCATTAGAACTCTATTGCCACGATACGTAGACATCTGAATACGCCATTTCCTAGCAAGGAAGTGTCGCATTTACATTCGCTTGGAGAGAATACGAGGTATACATGACACTTCGCAATGAATATTATATCTTATCTCGAAACATATAAATGAGGTGTCATATCGCGATGTAAGAAGCATTAGAACTCTATTGCTACGATACGTAGGCATCTGCAAACGCTATGCCCTAGCAAGGAATAGTCGCACTTACATTCTTTTGATGTGAATACGAGGTATACATGACACTTCGCAATGAATATTATATCTTATCATGAAAGATAGAAGTGAGATGCGATATCGCGTTTTAAGAAGCATTAGAACTCTAATGCCTCGACACGTAGGGATCTGCAGACGCTATTTCCTAGCATGGAAGTGTAACATTTACATTCTTTTGAAGTGAATACGAGGTGTACATGACACTTCGCAATGAATACTATATCTTATCATGAAACATGGAAGTGAGATCCGATATCGCGAGTTAAGCAGCATTAGAACTCTATTGCTACGATACGTAGACATCTGAATACGCTACTTCCTAGCAAGGAAGTGTCGCATTTACATTCGTTTGGAGTGGATACGAGGTATACGTGACATTTCGCAATGAATATTATATCTTATCACGAAACATAGAAATGAAATGCGACATCTCGTTTTAAGAAGCATTAGGATTCTTTTGCTACGATACGTAGACATCTGCAAACGATATTCCCAAGGATGGAAACGTTGCATTTACATTCTTTTGAAGTGAATGCGAGGTATACATGACACTTCGCAATGAATATTATATCTTATCACGATACATATAAATGGGATGCGATATCGCGATTTAAGTAGCATTAGAACTCCATTCCTACAATACGTAGACATCTGCACACGCTATTTCCTAGCAAGCAATAGTCGCATTTACATTCTTTGAATTGAATAAGAGGTATACATGACACTTCGCAATGAATATTATATCTTATCATGAAGCATCGAAATGAGATGCGACATCTCGTTTTGAGAAGCATTAGAACTCTATTGCTACGATACGTAGACATCTGAATGCGCTATTTCCTAGCAAGGAATAGTCGCATTTACATTCTTTTGAAGTGAATACGAGGTATACATGACTCTTCGCAATGAATATTATATCTTATCATGAAACATAGGAGTGAGATGCGATATCGCATTTAAGAAGCATTAGAACTCTATTGCCTCGATGCGTAGGCATCTGCAGACGCTATTTCCCAGCAAGGAAGTGTCGCATATACATTCGTTTGGAGTGATTACGAGGTATACATGACACTTCGCAATGAATATTATATCTTATCATGAAGCATAGGAATGAGATGCGATATCGCGTTCTGAGAAGCACTACAACTCTATTGCTACGATACGTAGGCATCTGCAAACGCTATTTCCTAGCAAGGAATAGTCGTATTTACATTCTTTTGAAGTGAATACGAGGTATACATGACACTTCGCAATGAATATTATATCTTATCATGAAACATAGAAGTGAGGTGCGATATCGCGTTTTAAGAAGCATTAGAAATCTATGTCCTCGATGCGGAGACATCTGCAAACGCTATTTCCTAGCATGGAAGTGTCGCACTTACATTCTATTGAAGTGAATACGAGGTATACATGACACTTCGCAATGAATATTATATCTTATCACGAAGCATAGAAATGAGTTGCGATATCGCGTTTTGAGAAGCATAAGAACCCCATTGCTACGATACGTGGACATCTGCAAACGCGATTTCCTAGCAAGGAAGATTCGCATTTACATTCTTTTGAAGTGAATACGAGGTATACATGACGCTTCACAATGAACATAATATCTTATCATGTAACATATAAGTGAGATGCGATATAGCGTCTTAAGAAGCATTAGAACCCTATTGCCTCGATGTGGAGATATCTGCAAACGCTTTTTCCTAGAAAGCAATAGTCGCATTTACATTCTTTTGAAATGAATTCGAGATATACATGACATATCGCAATGAATGTTATATCTTATCATGAATCATAGAAGTGAGATGCGATATCGCGTTTTAAGAAGCATTAGAACCCTATTGGCTCGACGCGTAGACATCTGCAGACGCTATTTCCTAGCATGGAGGTGTCGCATTTACATTCTTTTGAAGTGAATACGAGGTATACATGACACTTCGCAATGAATATTATATCTTATCATGAAGCATAGAAATGAGATGCGATATCGCGTTTGAGGTGCATTAGAACACTATTGCTACGAAACGTAGACATCTGCAAGATCTATTTCCTAGCAAGGAAGATTCGCATTTACATTCTTTTGAAGTGAATACGAGGTATACATGACACTTCGCAATCAATATTATATCTTATCATGAAGCATAGAAATGAGTTGCGATATCGCGTTTTGAGAAGCATTAGAACCCCATTGCTACGATACGTGGACATCTGCAAACGCTATTTCCTAGCAAGGAAGATTCGCATTTACATTCTTTTGAAGTGAATACGAGGTATACATGACGCTTCACAATGAACATTATATCTTATCATGTAACTTATAAGTGCGATGCGATATCGCGTCTTAAGAAGCATTAGAACCATATTGCCTCGATGTGGAGACATCTGCAAACGCTATTTCATAGCAAGGAATAGTCGCATTTAAATTCTTTTGAAGTGATTACGACGTATACGTGACATTTCGCAATGAATATTATAACTAATCACGAAACATAGAAATGAGTTGCGATATGGCGTTTTAAGTGGCATTAGTACTCTATAGCTTCGATACAGAGATATCTGGGAACGTAATTTCCTAGAAAGGAACCTCCTCGCACCCCCCAGCATCAACCCCTGGACGCATGCAACCAGCCAAACTCGCCTGCAGAACCAGCAACTGGAAGTGTTCGCGCGCGCATACCTGCACGCGCTCACTCACACCGAGTTCCGCTGCCTCACTCGCACCGCCGAGTATACCTGTCTCGCTCGTACCGGGCACCAGTGTCTCACTGGCACCACCGAGTATACCTGTCTCGCCCGCACCAAGGTCGGGCAGCCCTATCTCCCTCGCACCGAGGATTCCGTCCTGCAGGAAGACGTAGCCGCAGCCCATCACCTGAATGGGGTCTTTTCCAATTCCGGGAACAGGATCTGCTAGAACCTATATATTACTTCTAAGCTAGGACATACATACCATATCATGACGCATATATAAGAATTCCTAGATCTAAGTTACACTAAGTAAGATGCGTCCGGCCAGCGGCGTGCGCCGCTAGCCCCACCACGAGCCGCGAGTCCCCACTCGCTGGACCGCGCGCTCTCCGCCTCGAGACGCGAGTCCCCCACTCGCGGGACCGCGATCTCCCTACCTCGAGCCTCCGCGACCGTAGCGCCCCGCGAACCGAGGAGGTCAGAGACGCGTCTCCAGAGCACACACTCTGACTGGAGATCTCCTACCGAGGAGTCGAAACCTCTAGTTCTAGATCGTTAGCCACCTCAATGTGGGGTTCAGGCATCGTATTTCTATTTCCATTTTAACTTAGACTTAGTCTTAGAATAATTCCAGTTCTTGTATACTTTAAACCTAGAATATATTTTATTTTTACTTTTACTATATCCAAGTACAAGTTCTTTTACCAAGTCTACTATTTCCACATCCATTAATTTTATCAAGTGTTAACAATACTAGTTCTACTTTTAACATTACATTTAACTACGAATTCTTCCACGGGTTCTTCCATACAACTGGGGTTGCTCTTCATCAAATTGAAGGAGTATAGAAATCGGATTTGTGACGTTGAGACCGCCGCTTATCCTTCAGATCTTAGTCGAAAGTACAGAAAAACCTGGTGAATGAATCGTGCTTCCGGTTTGCGAAGAACGCGACGTGCGAGTAGGAAGAATTTCATACGATCACTTGTGCGTGAATATTTGGAGGGTGTTCCGAGAGTCCTCGTGTACCAGCGACCTGCCTTCGCACCAGTCCAGACGCCGCTTTTCGAAGCGACCGTCGACGCTTCCGATCCAGACACCACGACGCATCACGCCGATTCTGCCACATTCAGCATCATCGCTGAAATCCCACCGCCGTCCTCGTCTTCGCTGGCGACTGATCAAGATTTCCGTAGCAGCCAACAGAACCAAATCCGCTACGATCCCAGCGAACGATCCTCCACGCCATTTCTACGTACAAATCGAGAGAGAAGTCATCGGAAGGTAGGGTCATTCCCTTATTATCGCGAATGTTTTCGCTAGTGTCGCGTCAGCCGAAATTGTCGGACCCGGTCTTAACGCGTTCCCGCGGACCGAATTACCGAAAAATAGGCTCGTGTCGTAAAGCCTCCGGAGCAACGGAAAATAGTTTCGCCGGACGTGACACCTCGTATTCACTTCAAAAGAATGTAAATGCGACAATTCCTTGCTAGGAAATAAGGTTTGCAGATATCTACGTATCGTAGAAATAGAGTTCTAATGCCTCTTGAATCGCCATATCGCATCTCATTTCTATGTTTCATCATAAGATATAATATTCATTGCGAAGTGTCATGTATACATCGTACTCCTCTCAAGAGAATGTAAATGCGACACTTCCTTTCTAGGAAATTACGTTTCCAGATGTCTACGTATCGAAGCAACAGAGTTCTAATGCTTCTTAAGACGCGATGTCGCTCCTCATTTCCATGTTTCATGATAACATATAATATTCATTACGAAGTCTTATGTATTCCTCGTGTGCACATCATATGAATGTAAATGCGACACTTCCTTGCTATTAAACAGCGTTTGCAGATGTCTACGTGTCGTAGCAATGGAGTTCTAATGCTTTTTAAGTCGCGATATCGCATCTCATTTCTATGTATCGTGATAAGGTATAATATTCACTGTGAAATGTCATGTATACCTAGTATTCACTTCAAAAGAATGTAAATGCGACACTTCCAAGCTAGGATATAGCGTTTGCAGATGTCTACGTATCGTAGCAATGGATTTCTAATGCATCTTAAAACGCGATATCGCATCTCATTTCTATGTTTCGTGATAAGATATAATATACATTGCGAAGTGTCATGTATATCTCGAATTCACTTCAAAAGAATGTAAATGCGAAACTTCGATGCTAGGAAATAGCGTTTGCAGATGTCTACGTATCGTAGCAATAGAGTTCTAATGCTTCTCAAAACGCGATATCGCATCTCATTTCTATGTTTCGTGATAAGATATAATATTCATTGCGACGTGTCATGTATACCTCGTATTCACTTCAAAAGAATGTAAATGCGACACTTCCAAGCTAGGATATAGCGTTTGCAGATGTCTACGTATCGTAGCAATGGAGTTCTAATGCTTCTTAAAACGCGATATCGCATCTCATTTCTATGTTTCGTGATAAGATATAATATACATTGCGAAGTGTCATGTATATCTCGTATTCACTTCAAAAGAATGTAAATGCGAAACTTCGATGCTAGGAAATAGCGTTTGCAGATGTCTACGTATCGTAGCAATAGAGTTCTAATGCTTCTCAAAATGCGATATCGCATTTCATTTCTATGTTTCGTGATAAGATATAATATTCATTGCGACGTGTCATGTATACCTCGTATTCACTTCAAAAGAATGTAAATGCGACACTTCCAAGCTAGGATATAGAGTTTGCAGATGTCTACGTATCGTAGCAATGGAGTTCTAATGCTTCTTAAAACGCGATATCGCATCTCATTTCTATGTTTCGTGATAAGATATAATATTCATTGCGACGTGTCATGTATACCTCGTATTCACTTCAAAAGAATGTAAATGCGATACTTCCTTCCTAGGAAATAGCGTTTGCAGATGTCTACGTATCGTAGCAATGGAGTTCTAATGCTTCTTAAAACGCGATATCGCATCTCATTTCTATGTTTCGTGATAAGATATAATATACATTGCGAAGTGTCATGTATATCTCGTATTCACTTCAAAAGAATGTAAATGCGACAATTCCATGCTAGGAAATAGCGTTTGCAGATGTCTACGTATCGTAGCAATAGAGTTCTAATTCTTCTTAAAACGCCATATCGCATCTCACTTCTACGTTTCATGACACGATATAATATTCATTGCGAAGTGTCATGTATATCTCGTATTCACTTCAAAAGAATGTAAATGCGAAACTTCGATGCTAGGAAATAGCGTTTGCAGATGTCTACGAATCGTAGCAATAGAGTTCTAATGCTTCTTAAAATGTGATATCGCATCTCACTTCTATGTTTCATGATAAGATATAATATTCATTGCGACGTGTCATGTATACCTCGTATTCACTTCAAAGGAATGTAAATGCGATACTTCCTTCCTAGGAAATAGCGTTTGCAGATGTCTACATATCGTAGCAATAGAGTTCGAATGCTTCTTAAGCCGCGATATCGCTCCTCATTTCCATGTATCATGATAACATATAATATTCATTACGTAGTCTTATGTATTCCTCGTGTGCACATCATATGAATGTAAATGCGACACTTCCTTGCTATTAAACAGCGTTTGCAGATGTCTACGTGTCGTAGCAATGGAGTTCTAATGCATTTTAAGTCGCGATATCGCATCTCATTTCTATGTTTCGTGATAAGATATAATATACATTGCGAAGTGTCATGTATACCTCGTATTCACTTCAAAAGAATGTAAATGCGACTATTGCTTGCTAGGAAATAGCGTTTGCAGATGACTACGTATCATAGCAATAGAGTTCTAATGCTACTTAAATCGCGTTATCGCATCTCATTTATATGTTTCGTTAAAAGATATAATATTCATTCCGAAGTGACATGTATACCTCGAATTCACATCAAAAGAATGTAAATGCGACACTTCCATGCAAGGAAAGAACGTTTGCAGATATCTCCGCATCGTAGCAAAAGAGTCCTAATGCTTCTTAATACGAGATGTCGCATTTCATTTCTACGTTTCGTGATAAGATATAATATTCATTGCGAAGTGTCATGTATATCTCGTATTCACTTCTAAAGAATGTAATAGCGAAACTTCCATGCTAGGAAATAGCGTTTGCAGATGCCTACGTACCGTAGCAATAGAGTTCGAATGCTTCTTAAATCGCGATATCGCATCTCATTTCTATGTCCCGTGATAAGTTATAATATTAATTCCGAAGTGTCATGTATACCTCGAATTCACTTCAAAAGAATGTAAATGCGACACTTCCATGCTAGGAAACAGCGTTTGCAGATATCTCCGCATCCAGGCCTTAGGGTTCTAATGCTGCTTAAAATGCGATATCGCATCTCACTTCTATGTTTCACCATAAGATACAATATTTATTGCGAAGTGTCAAGTATACCTCGTTTTCACATCAAAAGAATGTAAATGCGACTATTTCTTGCTAGGGAATAGCGTTTGCAGATGCCTACGTATCGTAGCAATAGAGTTCTAATGCTACTTAAATCGCGATATCGCATCTCATTTGTATGTTTCGTGGTAAGATATAATACTCATTGCGAACTGTCATGTATACCTCGTATTCACTTCAAAAGAATGTAAATGCGAGTATTGCTTGCTAGGAAATAGCGTTTGCAGATGCCTACGTACCGTAGCAATAGAGTTCGAATGCTTCTTAGATCGCGATATCGCATCTCATTTCTATGTCTCGTGATAAGTTATAATATTCATTCCGAAGTGTCATGTATACCTCGAATTCACTTCAAAAGAATGTAAATGCGACACTTCCATGCTAGGAAACAGCGTTTGCAGATATCTCAGCATCCAGGCCTTAGGGTTCTAATGCTACTTAAAACGCGATATCGCATCTCACTTGTATGTTTCACCATAAGATACAATATTTTTTGCGAAGTGTCATGTATACCTCGTATTCACTTCAAAAGAATGTAAATGCGAGTATTGCTTGCTAGGAAATAGCGTCTGCAGATGTCTACGCGTCGAGGCAATAGAGATATAATGCTTCTTAAAACGCGATATCGCATCTCACATCTATGTTTCATTATAAGATATAATATTCATTGCGAAGTGTTATGTATACCTCGTATTCACTTCAAAAGAATGTAAATGCGACTTTTCCATCCTAGGAAATAGCGTTTGCAGATGTCTACGTATCGTAGCAATAGAGTTCTAATGCTTCTCAAAATGCGATATCGCATCTCATTTCTATGTTTCGTGATAAGATATGATATTCATTGCGAAGTGTCATGTATACCTCGTATTCACTTCAAATGAATGTAAATGCGACTACTGCTCGCTATGAAATAGCGTTTGCAGATGTCTACGTATCGTAGCAATAGAGATCTAATGCTACTTAAATCGCGATATCGCATCTCATTTGTATGTTTCGTGATAAGATATAATACTCATTGCGAAGTGTCATGTATACCTCGTATTCACTTCATAAGAATGTAAATGCGACGTTTCCATCCTAGGAAATAGCGTTTGCAGATGTCTACGTATCGTAGCAAAGGAGTCCTGATGCTTCTTAAAACGCGATATCGCATTTCATTTCTATGTTTCGTGATAAGATATAATATTCATTGCGAAGTGTCATGTATACCTCGTCTACACATCATTAGAATGTAAATGCCACACATCCTTGCTAGGAAATAGCGTTTCCAGATGACTACGTATCGATGCAATAGTGTTCCAATGCTTCTTTAAACGCGATATCTCATCTCAATCCTATGTTTCATGATAAGATATAATATTCATTGCGAAGTGTTATATATATCTCGTCTACTCTTCCAAAGAATGTAAATGTCACACACCCTTGGTATGAAATGCGTTTCGAGATGTTTACGTATCGAAGCAATGGTGTTCTAATGCTACTTAAAGCGCGATATCGCATCTCATTTCTATGTTTCGTGATAAGATATAATATTCATTGCGAAGTGTCATGAATACCTCGTATTCACTTCAAAAGAATGTAAATGCGACTATTGCTTGCTAGGAAATAGCGTTTGCAGATGTCTCCGCATCGAGGCCATAGAGTTCTAATGCATCTTGAAACGCGATATCGCATCTCTCTTCTATGCTTCATGATTAGATATAATATTCATTGCGAAGTGTCATGTATACCTCGCATTCACTCCAAACGAATGTAAATGCGACACTTCCTTGCTAGGAAATAGCGTATTCAGATGTCCACGTATCGTAGCAATAGAGTTCTAATGCTACTTATATCTCGATATCGCATCTCATTTATATGTTTCGTGATAAGATATAATATTCATCGCGAAGTGTCATGTACACCTCGTATTCACTTCAAAAGAATGTAAGTGCGACACTTCCATGCTAGGAAATGGCGTTTGCTGATGTCACCGCATCGATGCCATAGAGTTCTAATGCTTCTTAATACGCGATATCGCATCTCTCTTCTATGTTTCATGATAAAATATAATATTCATTGCGAAGTGTCATGTACACCTCGCATTCACCACAAAAGAATGAAAATGCGACACTTCCATGCTAGGAAATAGCGTCTGCAGATGTCTACGCGTCGAGGCAATAGAGTTCTAATGCTTCTTAGATCGCGATATCGCATCTCATTTCTATGTTTCATTATAAGATATAATATTCATTGCGAAGAGTCATGTATACCTCGTATTCACATCAAAAGAATGTAAATGCGACACTTCCATGCTAGGAAATGGCGTCTGCAGATGTATACGCGACGAGGCAATAGAGTTCTGATGCTTCTTAAAACGCGATATCGCATCTCACTTCTATGTTTCATGATAAGATATAATTTTCATTGCGAAGTGTCATGAATACCTCGTATTCACTTTAAAAGAATGTAAACGCGACTATTGCTTGCTAGGAAATAGCGTTTGCAGATGCCTACGTATCGTAGCAATAGAGTTCTGATGCTACTTAAATCGCGATATCGCATCTCATTTCTATGTTTCGAGATAAGATATAATATTCATTGCGAATGGTCATGTATACCTTGTATTCACTTCAAAAGAATGTAAATGCGACTATTGCTTGCTAGGAAATAGCGTTTGCAGATGTCTACGTATCGTAGCAATAGCGTTCTAATGCTACTTAAATCTCGATATCGCATCTCATTTATATGTTTCGTGATAAGATATAATATTCATTGCGAAGTGTCATGTATACCTCGTATTCACTTCAAAAGAATGTAAGTGCGGCACTTCATTGCTTGTAAGTAGCGTTTGCAGATGTCTACATTTCGTAGCAATAGAGTTCTAACGCTTCTTAAAACGCGATATCGCATCTCATTTCTATGTTTGATGATAAGATATAATATTCATTGCGAAGTGTCATGTATACCTCGTATTCACATCAAAAGAATGTAAATGCGACTATTCCTTGCTAGGGCATAGCGTTTGCAGATGCCTACGTATCGTAGCAATAGAGTTCTAATGCAACTTAAATCGCGATATCGCATCTCATTTCTATGTTTCGTGATAAGATATAATATTCATTGCGAATGGTCATGTATACCTTGTATTCATTTCAAAAGAATGTAAATGCGACTATTGCTTGCTAGGAAATAGCGTTTGCAGATGTCTACGTATCGTAGCAATAGAGTTCTAGTGCTACTTAAATCGCGAAATCGCATCTCATTTCTATGTTTCGTGAGAAGATACAATATTCATTGCGAATGGTCATGTATACCTTGTATTCACTTCAAAAGAATGTAAATGCGACTATTGCTTGCTAGGAAATAGCGTATACAGATGTCTACGTATCGTAGCAATAGAGTTCTAATGCGACTTAAATCTCGATATCGCATCTCATTTCTATGTTTCGTGATAAGATATAATATTCATTGCGAATGGTCATGTATACCTTGTATTCACTTCAAAAGAATGTAAATGCGGCTATTGCTTGCTTGGAAATAGCGTTTGCAGATGTCTACGTATCGCAGCAATAGCGTTCTAATGCTACTTAAATCGCGATATGACACATCATTTATATGTTTCGTGATAAGATATAATATTCATCGCGAAGTGTCATGTACACCACGTATTCACTTCAAAAGAATGTAAGTGCGACACTTCCATGCTAGGAAATAGCGTTTGCTGTTGTCTCCGCATCGATGCCATAGAGTTCTAATGCTTCTTAAAACGCGATATCGCATCTCTCTTCTATGTTTCATGATAAGATATAATATTCATTGCGAAGTGTCATGTATACCTCGCATTCACTACAAAAGAATGAAAATGCGACACTTCTATGCTAGGAAATAGCGTCTGCAGATGTCTACGCGTCGAGGCAATAGAGTTCTAATGCTTCTTAGATCGCGATATCGCATCTCTCTTCTATGTTTCGTGATAAGATGTAATTTTCATTGCGAAGTGTCATGTATACCTCGTATTCTCTACAAATGAATGTAAATGCGACACTTCCTTGCTAGGAAATGGCGTATTCAGATGTCTACGTATCGAAGCAACAGAGTCGTAATGCTTCTTAATTCCCGTAATCGCATCGCAGTTCTATGTTTCATGATAAGATATAATATTCATTGCGAAGTGTTGTGTATACCTCGTCAGAACTTCAAAAGAATGCTAATGCCACTCTACCTAGCTAGGAAATGCGTTTCCAGATGTCTACGTACCGAAGCAATAGAGTTCTAGTGCTGCATTAAACGCGATATCGCATCACAATACTATGTTTCAAGATAAGATATAGTATTCATTGCGTAGTGTTAAGTATACCTGGTCTACACTTCAAAAGAATATAAATGCCACACATCCTTGCTAGAAAATGCGATTCCAGATATCTACGTATCGAAGCAATAAAGTTCTAATGCTTCTTAAAACGCGATGTCGCATCGCACTTCCATGTTTCATGATAAGATATAAAATTCATTGCGAATTGTTATGTATACCTCGTCTACATTTCAAAAGAATGTGAACGCGACACTTCCTTGCTAGGAAATAGCGCTTCCAGATATCTACGTATCGAAGCAATAGAGTTGTAATGCTTCTTAATACGTGATATCGCATCTCAGTTCTATGTTTCACGATAAGATATAGTATTCCTTACGAAGTGTTCAATATACCTCGCCTACACTTCAAAAGAATGTAAACGCCACACTTCGTTGCCAGGAAATGCGTTTCCAGATGTCTACGTATCGAAGAAATGAAGTTCCAATCCTTTATAAAACGCGATATTGCATCGCACTTCCATGTTTCATGATAAGATATAAAATTCATTGCGAATTGTTATGTATAACTCGTCTACATTTCTAAAGAATGTAAACACCACACTTCCTTGCCAGGAAATGCGTTTCCAGATGTCTACGTATCGAAGCAGTGGAGTTCTAATGCTTCTTAAAACACGATATCGCATCGCACTTGCATGTTTCATGATAAGATATAAAATTCATTGCGAATTGTTATGTATACCTCGTCTACATTTCAAAAGAATGTAAACGCCACACTTTCTTGCCTGGAAATGCGTTTCCAGATGTCTACGTATTGAAGAAATGGAGTTCCAATCCTTCTTAAAACGCGATATCGCTTCTCATTCCTATGTTTCATGATATGATATAATCATCATTGGGAAGTGTCATGTATACCTCGTGTTCACTACAAAAGAATGTAAATGCGACACTTCCATGCTAGGAAATAGCGTCTGCAGATGTCTACGCATCGAGGCAATAGAGTTCTAATGCTTCTTAAAACGCCATATCGCATCTCTCTTCTATGTTTCATGATAAGATACAATATTCATTGCGAAGTGTCATGTATACCTCCTGTTCACTACAAAAGAATGTAAATGCGACACTTCCATGCTAGGAAATAGCGTCTGCAGATGTCTACGCATCGAGGCAATAGAGTTCTAATGCTTCTTAAAACGCGATATCGCATCTCTCTTCTATGTTTCATGATAAGATATAATATTCATTGCGAAGTGTCATGTATACCTCCTGTTCACTACAAAAGAATGTAAATGCGACACTTCCATGCTAGGAAATAGCGTCTGCTGATGTCTACGCATCGAGGCAATAGAGTTCTAATGCTTCTTAAAACGCGATATCGCATCTCAATCCTATGTCACATGATAAGATATAATGTTCATTGCGAAGTGTCAATAATACCTCGTATTCACTTCAAAAGAATGTAAATGCGCATCTTCCTTGCTAGGAAATAGCGTTTGCAGATACCTATGTATCGTAGCAATAGAGTTCTAATGCTTCTCAAAACGCGATATCGCATCTCATTTCTATGCTTCGTGATAAGTTATAATATTCATTGCGAAGTGTCATGTACACCTCGTATTCAATTCAAAAGAAAGTAAATGCGACTATTGCTGGCTAGGAAATAGCGTTTGCAGATGTCCACGTATCGTAGCAATAGAGTTCTAATGCTACTTAAATCGCGATATCGCATCTCATTCATATGTTTCGTGATAAGATATAATATTCATTGCGAAGTGTCATGTATACCTCGTATTCAATTCGAAAGAATGTAAATGCGAAGTTTCCATCCTAGGAAATAGCGTTTGCAGATGTCAACGTTTCGTAGCAAACGGTCCTAATGCTTCTTAAAACGAGATGTCACATTTCATTTCTATGTTTGGTGATAAGATATAATATTCATTGCGAAGTGTCATGTATACCTCGTATTCACTCCAAACGAATGTAAATGCGACACTTCCTTGCTAGGAAATAGCGTTTGCAGATGCCTGAGTATCGTAGCAATAGGATTCTATTGCTTCTTAGATCGCGATTTCGCATCTCTCTTATATGTTTCATGATTAGATTTAATGTTCATTGCGAAGTGTCATGTATACCTCGTATTTACTCCAAAAGAATGTAAATGCGACTATTGCTTGCTCGGAGATAGCGTTTGCAGATGTCTACGTATCGTAGCAATAGAGTTCTGATGCTACTTAAATCACGATTCCGCATCTCATTTATATGTTTCGTGATAAGATATAATATTCATTGCGAAGTGTCATGTACACCTCGTATTCACTTCAAAAGAATGTAAATGCGACACTTCCATGCTAGGAAATAGCGTCTGTAGAACTCTACGCGTCGAGGCAATAGAGTTCTAATGCTTGTTAAAACGCGATATCGCATCTCACTACTATGTTTGGTGATAAGATATAATATTCATTGCGAAGTGTCATGTATACCTCGTATTCACTCCAAACGAATGTAAATGCGACACTTCCTTGCTAGGAAATAGCGTTTGCAGATGCCTGAGTATCGTAGCAATAGGATTCTATTGCTTCTTAAAACGCGATATCGCATCTCTCTTCTATGTTTCGTGATAAGATATAATATTCATTGCGAAGTGTCATGTATACCTCGTATTCTCTCAAAACGAATGTAAATGCGACACTTCCTTGCTAGGAAATTGCGTATTCAGATGTCTACGTATCGTAGCAATAGAGTTCTAATGCTACTTAAATCGCGATATCGCATCCCATTTCCATGTTTCGTGATAAGATATAATATTCATTGCGAAGTGTCATGTACACCTCGTATTCACTTCAAAAGAATGTAAGTGCGACATTTCCATGCTAGGAGATAGCGTTTGCAGATGTCTCCGCATCGAGGCCATAGAGTTCTAATACTTCTCAAACGCGATATCGCATCTCATTTCTATGTTTCGTGATAAGATATAATATTCATTGCGAAGTGTCATGTATACCTCGTACTAGATTCAAAAGAATGTAAATGCGACACTTCCATGCTAGGAAATAGCGTCTGCAAATGTCTACGCGTCGAGGCAATAGAGTTCTAATGCTTCTTAAAACGCGATATCGCATCCCACTTCTATGTTTGGTGTTAAGATATAATATTCATTGCTAAGTGTCATGTATACCTCGTATTCACTTCAAAATAATGTAAATGCGACACTTCCTTGCTAGGAAATAGCGATTGCAGATGTCTACGTATCGAGGCAATAGTGCTCTAATGCTTCTTAAAACACGATACCGCATCCCATTTCTATGATACATGATAAGATCTATTATTCATTGCGAAGTGTCACTTATACCTCGTATTCACTTCAAATGAATGTAAATGCGACACTTCCTTGCTAAGAAGTAGCGTTTCCAGATGTCTCCGTACCGAAGCAATAGAGATCTATTACTTCTCAAAACGGGATATCGCATCTCATTTCTATGTTTCATGACAAGATATAATATTCACTGCGAAGTGTCATGTATTCCTCGTATTCACATCTAAAGAATGTAAATGCGACACTTCCTTGCTAGGTAATAGCGTTTGCAAATGTCTACGTATCGATGCAATAGAGTTCTAATGCTTCTTAAATCGCGATATCGCATCACATTTCTATGTTTCATGATAAGATATAATATCCATTCCGAAGTGTCATGTATACCTCGTATTCACTTCAAGAGAATGTAAATGCGACACTTCCTTGCTAGGAAATAGCATTTGCAGAGTTCTACGTATCGTAGCAATGGTTCTAATGCTTCTTAAAACGGGATATCGCATCTCATTTCTATGTTTCATGTCAAGATATAATATTCATTGCGAAGTGTCATGTATTCCTCGTATACAAATCCAAAGAATGTAAATGCGACACTTCCTTGCTATGTAATATCGTTTGCAAATGTCTACGTATCGAAGCAATAGAGTTCTAAAGCTTCTTAAAACACGATATCGCATCTCATATCTATGTTTCATGATAAGATCTATTATTCATTGCGAAGTGTCATGTATACCTCGTATTCACTTCAAAAGAATGTAAATGCGACACTTCCTTGCTAGGAAATAGCGTTTGCAGATGTCTCCGTATCGTAGAAATAGAGTTCTGACACTTCTTAAAACGCGATATCGCATCTCATTTCTATGTTTCATGATAAGGTATAACATTCATTGCGAAGTGTCATGTATAACTCCTATTCGCTTCAAAAGAATGTAAATGCGACACTTCCTTGCTAGGAAATAGCGTTTGCAGATGTCTACGTATCGTAGCAATAGAGTTCTAATACTGCTTAGGACGCGATATCGCATCTCATTTCTATGTTTCATGATAAGGTATAATATTCATTGCGAAGTGCCATATATTCCTCGTACTCACATCAAAAGAATGTGAATGCGACACTTCCTTGCTAGGTAATAGCGTTTGCAAATGTCTACGTATCGAAGCAATAGAGTTCTAAAGCTTCTTAAAACGAGATGTCGCATCTCATTTCAATGTTTCGTGATGTGATATAATATTCATCACGAAGTGTTATGTATACCTCGTCTACACTTCAGAAGATTCTAAATGTCACACGTCCTTGCTAGGAAATAGTGTTTCCAGATGTCTACATATAGAAGCAATAGAGCTCTAATGCTTCTTAAAACGCGATATCGCACCTCATTTCTGTTTCATGATAAGAAATAATATTCATTGTTAAGTGATACGTATACCTCGTCTACACGTCAAAAGAATGTAAATGTCACACATCCTAGCTAGGAAATGGGTTTCCGAATATCCACGAATCGAAGCAATAAAGATCTATTGCTTCTTAAAACGCGACAACGCACCTCATTTCTATGTTTCATGATAAGATATAATAGTCATTGCGAAGTGTTATGTGTACCTCGTCTACACTACAAAGGAGTGTAAGTGCCACACATCCTTGCTAGGTAAAGCGTGTCCAGATGTCTACGTATCGAAGCAATAGTGTTCTAATGCTTTTTGAAACGCGATATCGCATCTCATTTCTGTGTTTCATTATAAGATATAATATTCATTGCGATGTGTTATGTATACCTCGTCTACCCTTTAAAAGAATGTGAATGCCACACATCCTTGCTAGGAATTAGCGTTTTCAGAAGTCCACCTGTCGAAGGTATAGGGTTCTAGTGCTTCTCAATGCGCGATATCGCATCTCATTTCTATGTTTCGTGATACGACATAATATTTTTTGCGATGTGTTATGTATGTCTCGTCTGCACTCCAAAAGAATGTAAATGCCACACGTCCTTGCCAGGAAATGCGTTTCCAGATGTTTACGTATCGAATCAATAGATTTCTAATGCTTCTTAAAACGCGATATTGCATATCACTTCAATGTTTCGTGATACGATATAATATTCATTGCGAAGTGTTATGCATACCTTGTCTACACATCAAAAGATTGTAAAGGCCATACTTCCTTGCTAGGAAATAGCGTTTCCAGATGCCTACGTATAGAAGCAATAGAGTTGTAATGCTTCTTAAAACGCGATATCGCATCTCATTTATATGTTTCATGATAACATACACTATCCATTGCGAAGTGTTATGTATACCTCGACCACACTTCAAAAGAATGTAAATACCACACATCCTTGCTAGGAAATAGCGTTTCCAGATCTCTACGTATCGAAGCAATAGATTTCTAATGTTTCTTAAAACGCGATATCGCATCTCATTTCTATATTTCATGATTGGATATAATATTCGTTACGAAATGTTACGTTCAACTCGTCTACACTTCAAAAGAATGTAAATGCCGCACTACCTTGCTAGGAAATGCGTTTCCTGATTTCTACGTATTGAAGCAATAGAGTTCTAATGCTTCTTAAAACGCGATATCGCATCTCGTTTCTATACTTCATGATAACATATAATATCCATTGCGAAGTGTTATGTATGCCTGGGCTTCACTTTAAAAGTATGTAAATACGACACGTCCTTGCGAGGAAATGGCGTTTCCAGATGTCTACATATCGAGGCAATATGGTTCTAATGATTCTTAAAACGCGATATCGCACCTCATTTCGATGAAATATGATAAGATATAATATTCATTGCGAAGTGTTATGTATACCTCGTTTACATTTCAATAGTATGTAAATGCCACACTTCCGTCCTAGGAAATGCGTTCCAGATGTCTACGTATCGAAGCACTAGAGTTGTAATGCTTCTTAAAACGCGATAACGCATCTCATTTCTATGTTTCATGATATAATAGAATATTCACTGCGATGTGCTATGTATACCTCGTCTACACTTCAAAGGAATGTGAATGCAACACTTCCTTGCTAGGAAATTGCGTTTCTAGATGTCTACGCATCGAAGCAATAGATTTCTAACTCTTTATAAAACGCGATATCGCATATCAATTCTAAGTCACATGATTAGATGTAATTTCAATGCAACGCGTTATGTATATCTCCTCTACACTTCAAATGAATGTAAATGGATCACTTCCTTGCTGCGGAATATCGTTTCTATATCTGAAGGTTTAGAAGCAATAGAGTTCTAATGCTTCGTAAAACGCGGCTGCGCATCTTACTTCTATATTTCATGATAAGATGTAATATTCATAGCATCGCGTTATGTTTATCTGCTTCTGCATATGAATTGAGTGTGAACCCTATACTTTCCTGCCCGGGGATAGCGTTTCTAGATGTCCAGGTGCCGAAGCATTTAATTTGTCATGCTTCATGCACCTCAATATTGCATTTCATATAAACAGTTCAAAGTAAGTTAGAAGGTTGTAAAGCTCTATGCATCGCATTATGCTTATCTGCTTTTGTGCTTTATAATGCTCTGGGATGTGAGAAGGTCCTCAACCATTCTTAACCCCTTAAAGAGAAGTCAAAAGTCCAGCGGCCCTGCAGGTGGGCCATGGGAGCGCGGCGCGCGAGGCGCTACGCAATTTTAATGATCAGGAGGATCCCCTCAGGGACACCCAAGGGGGCGAGAAGAGGAAATCGCCGAAATCCACTGATCGATGGACTCGAACAATACCGAAGCCTACAGCCCACTCCACCAAGGAGCCCTGAGGAGGATGCAGGAGACCCGAGGACCACCAGCGAATTCAAGGAACCTGAAGAAGAGAACGAGAGAGCTTGTTCGCTTAAGCGTCCCATTTCTTGTGTCGCATATTGTATATTGTATCTTATATCGTGAAGCGAGTTATGATACCCGGTAATTTGCGGCGTGTTGCGTAGTTTCCCGTAGCCCTTCTTAGTTAAACCCACGTCGAGACCATAAATAAACATGCCGTGACTTCAGTATCTCGCGACCTGAGTGTGTGTACTTGGCTAGGCGTAGTCGAGAGGAGGAGCATTTCGAAGTTTCAAGGGTTGTTCCGCCCCAGGGTTCCCGGGGTCGTGTAGTCTATCCCTTTGCTACTTTCTGAGCAGCTGGCGCCCAAGAAAAGTTGTACGTGAGCATATACCTTGGAACGATAGATCGCTTTAGATTAAAGTACGTTTTACACCTTAAAGCATTTAGATAATTAACCCCTTCGAGCTTCCCTGACTTACTATATATAGGTTTCCGTCACAACTAATAGGAACCATCACTTTACATAGATATATAAAACACACATAGTTTTAAACGTAGAACTGAGAATTTGAGAACTTACTTTGAAACGTTAGTAGTGAGAAATTCCATCGGATTTCATAGAAATTCAGAACTTGCTATGAAACATAGGCAGATAAGGGCCATCGCGTTGCTTAGAACTTTAGAACTTGCTTACTTCAACAAAGATTTCTATTGGCTTCGTCCGTTCTTTTAGAAGAGTTTTTGATAAACCACATACTTTTCACGCTTCTGATATCTTTGAAAGTTCGCGAGATGTAATCGTTTAAGTTTTAAAATGATTACTTAGTGTGGATTATTATTTAGTAACTCGCTCATAAACGAGTCTGCATAGGATTTAATCCATAAGTTTTTAAGCCTGGAATTTATGCAGTTATTTGTTATTCACTTATTGCTCAAACGACAAAGATTCTGACCACTTCAAAATGGTTGACTTTCATCAATTTTCTTAAAAATTGAAATACTGCCTAACTGCTTGCATTAAAGACTGTAATTAAAGCTTTCGAAACATTTTAGCTCTTATAGATGAATTCTGGAATTGAAATTGAATGTTTGACTTTTCTAGCTCCTGTTTAGACATCTTTCTATTGGAATGTTCAAGTATTTTTCATATTCGTAATTATTAAAAATGTTTTACTTGATTGTTTTATTTAATATTTAGAATTTTCTGAGAAATATTTTTTATCGTAATGAACTATATAATTGCAATTATAATTCTTTATGAAGTAATAATAACAGAAAGGTATGTATCCATTCTTGTAGTTTTGTAAAGAGTATTTAATCTTACTATCTAAAATGAAACATTGAGATCTGTTTACAATCTAATGGAATTTAATTACCTTTTGATTCAAATTCAAAATGATAATCTTCCATAGTTCAACAATTTTGTGAGCTGTCCTCAGGAATCCGCAGCTCAGTACTTATAAAATGAACGACACAAAGAACAGCCTAACCAAACGTATTCGAACCGATTTTTCAATACTAATCTTATCATGTTTAACTTATGCTGCAAACTATTGAAATGCCCTTCGAAAAGTGTTTATTCACAGTGAAGTAAACGGTAAGTATTACGCCTTCCACCACTGTTTACAATACGTATGTTTCATTTACTATCAAAACCGTGAGTATTATCGCCTTTCTTTACTTTTTGTAACCTTCAATGCCTTCATGTTACAGATCGTTAAACTTGCTTTAAAATGCTCTATCGTATTACGGAAGAATGGACATACCAATTCATTTTAAAAAATGAAGGTAACCTTCATATGTCCAACATAACTCCACTTACAAAAAAACTATTTTCATCAACGGATGGCCCCTTTGTACTATGCAATTTTATATTAGCAAAAACTTCTATGAAACTTATAGTTTCGTGGATATCTGAGGTGCTAATTGTTACTGCACCATCCTGTATATTGTTATGGATGTGTCCGACAAGGCAACGATGAACAGAGTTAAATTTAATATTATGATGTTTATTATTTTACTTATAGTATATTTGTTTTTCTGGAATTTTGCCAAAAAACAATGTTCACGATGTCGACAGATATTTGCCTTAGAATTACAAGAGCCAATAATTTCGAAAGTAGAATATTACTTTACTTCGCTAACCGAATCATTGCAAACATTAAGTAAAGTGCGTGCCTTTCAAAACAGTCAGATGCAAATTACGATACAACGTTTCCAAGAAATGGTACGTGCCACTGTTTTTTAATTTCCGTTTATTTAATCAAAGGAAATTTAATTGAAATATCCGCAAAATTTGAGGACAAAAGGTTATTGTAATTTTACGCAACATATATGATGATGATAAAGGATAAGTATACGGAACTGAAAATGGAAAGTAGCGAGCAGAAAAAGAAACTGATGGAGCTACAAAGTAGATTGATACATCCGTCAAATGATGATTCTAGGTTAATAAAATCTGTTAATTAAAGAACTATTGCAAAAATCAAGTATAATCAATATTACTTCTGCTCAAAGGCTATAATAGAATTGGACCGAAATGGATACAAAACAGGCAATTATATCTATACGTTCTATTCTATGCAAAGGCAAATATTTCAAAGAGAAAAGATGTGTTACTTACAAATTACTTATGTTCCTAGATATCTCACTAATTCAGGCTTCTTGTCTTGCAGAACTTACCATTCATGTAACATGTAAAGGGGTCGAAGAATAGTAAAAGATTTTTATATTTCATAGCCTCACTTGATACGTCGATTGGATCACGTAAAATATCGGACATTAATTGCATCTACATCTTCAGACCTTAAATATATAATTGCAACAACATATTTAATAGCGTTTTAATAACATTTTTCTAATTGTTTATATCTATGTCTAATAAATATATATTAATCGAATAAGTTGCTTTACCAAAGAATAAAAGTATCTGAGGCTTACAAATCGGAGCATTACATAACAAACGTGCATCACATATATAATATTACATGTAACAAAAGATGAAGACCAAAAAGATCGTACATAAGATGAATCCACAATGCGGTCATAGGGATACAGAAACGGCAAAAATTCCAAACAATAATTTAAAAAATTCAAAAAGGGAGGAGTGAAAATCCATCTCCTTGACGATGATAAGGAACAAGTCTGCCTCATGCACTACAATATCCCAATCAGCCAGCGATTGGCACGCCAATGACAACGGATGGAACGAATTCCGTGACAGAACTGTGCTAACAAAGTGCTCCTACTCAGCTTTCGAAGTGGCATACTGTTAGTACTGGGGCGGCATTCGTATCACGGCACTATTAAAGCACCGAGATATAGCACACGGGCAACACGGCCGTGACAATGACACTATCAGCTCACCATAGCTACACGCGTGGTTGTGGCGTAGGCTGACATTTACTAATGGGGAAGCTGTTTCCATAAAAATTATAAGCAAATATGAAAAATAACTAAACTGTGCAATTTATTTATTTTGATTCCAAAATAGATACACCGGCACAAAACAAAGATATAAGAACTCGATTTTATTATTTTCTATAAACTAGCTCGATAGGGCGATTTTTTCCATAAAGTCCATAATTACTTTGTCATAAAAATATACACACTTATTTTATATATATTTTCTTCAATTTATTGTTGCAAATTCATGCAATTGAGGGTTACATTAAATACGATGACAGCATGTTATTTCAAAAATTACACAAGGCGAAGTTAGGGACGCAACAGCATGAATTTTTATTTTATAAGTAATATTTTTTTTATAAATAATATTTTTAGTCTATGATGGATTGAAAGAAATATATACGACTCGCTCAATAACTATAAATATTGGAAAACGACCATCAAAATGTCTATCAATACTCATATGCTGAACATCTACTGACATCTAACGGTTCTAATTTGTATGAAAGCACAGGTTCCCCATTGCCAAATGTGATCCTGCGTCATTGCTGAGGAGATTCATGAATGGAGCGATGATACGCATGTCACCATGGTGCTGGTTCTGCGCGATTCGCTTGTCTAAAACGTGCTGGTAACACGTTCTGGCATTTTAGTCAACGAATCCGGTCACAGATAACTACGAATCAGTTGACACACCTCGGAAGTGGCAATATAGTGCCGGCATGGTGTCGCTACCATCTTGCCGTTTGTTACCTGGGATGCTTTTTAGTGCACTATTCGGAATTGAATTTGAACACATAGCTACTTAATCGCAAATTTGTATGTACTGTGACGTGGTGAAGTCACAAGGCTCGCTCACCCCCCCCCCCCTGCTTCGGTTAGACTAACCCGCAGATCACCACCCATGCGAGAAGCGCGACACGGACCATCGCGATAGCTGTAATTGCGAGAAGCGTGAAATACACGATGGTAGAACCTTCCCCCCTACACCGTTCGTTTCTCTCTCTCCGTTCTACGGATTAGACTGGAGAGCTGATGCGATATCGCGTTTTAAGAAGCATTAGAACCCTATTGCCTCGATGCGGAGACATCTGCAAACGCTATTTCCAAGCAAGGAAGTGTTGCATTTACATTCTTTTGAAGTGAATGCGATGTATACATAACATTGCACAATGAATACTACATATTATCATGTAACATAGAAATGAGATGCGATATCGCGATATATGAAGCATTATAACTCTATTGCTTCGATACGTAGACATCTGCAAACGCTATTTCCTAGCAAGGAAGTGTCGCATTTACATTGGTTTGAAGTGTATGCGAGGTATACATGACACTTCGGAATGGATATTATATCTTACCATCAAACATAGAAATGAGATGCGATATCGCGTTTTTAGAAGCATTAGAACACTATTACCTCGATACGTAGACATCTGCAAACGCTATTTCCTAACAAGCCCTACTGCTTCGATACGTAGACATCTGCCATCGCTATTTCCTAGCAAGGAAGTGTCGCATTTACATTGATTTGAAGTGTATGCGACGTATACACGCTACTTCGCAATGAATATTATATCTTATCATGTAACATAGAAATGAGATTCGATATCGCGTTTTAAGAAGCATTAGATATCTATTGATTCGATACGAAGACATATGCAAACGCCATTTCCTAGCAAGCAATAGTCGCATTCAAATTCCTTTTGAGTGAATACGAGGTATACATGACACTTCGCAATGAATATTATATCTTATCATGAAACATAGAAGTGAGATGCGATATCGCGTTTTAAGAAGCATTCGAACTCTATTGCCTCGACGCGTAGACATCTGCAGACGCTATTTCCTAGCATGGAAGTGTCGCACTTGCATTCTTTTGAAGTGAATACGAGGTATACATGACAATTCGCAATGAATGTTATATCTTATCATGAAACATAGAAATGAGATGCGATATCGCGTTTTAAGATGCGTTAGAACTCTATTGCTACGATATGTAGACATCTGCAAACGCTATTTCCTAGCAAGGGAGATTCGCATTTACATTCTTTTGAAGTGAATACGAGGTATACATGACACTTCGCAATGAACATTAAATCTTATCACGAAACATAGAAATGAGATGCGATATCGCGATCAAAGAAGCATTAGAATTCTATTGCTACGATACGTAGGCATCTGCAAACGCTATTTCCTAGCAAGGAATAGTCGCATTTACATTCTTTTGAAGTGAATACGAGGTATACATGACACTTCGCAATGAACATTAAATCTTATCACGAAACATAGAAATGAGATGCGATATCGCGACATAAGAAGCATTAGAACTCTATTGCTACGATACGTAGGCATCTGCAAACGCTATTTCCTAGCATGGAAGTGCCGCACTTACATTCTTTTGAAATGAATACGAGGTATACATGACACTTCGCAATGAATATTACATCTTATCACTAAACATATAGATGAGATGCGATATCGCGATTAAAGTAGCATTAGAACTCTATTGCTACGATACGTTGGCATCTGCAAACGCTAATTCCTAGCAAGGAATAGTCGGATTTACATTCTTTTGAATTGAACACGAGGTGTACATGACACTTCGCAATGAATATTATATCTTATCATGAAACATAGAAGTGAGATGCGATATCGCGTTTTAAGAAGCATTCGAACTCTATTGCCTCGACGCGTAGACATCTGCAGACGCTATTTCCTAGCATGGAAGTGTCGCACTTGCATTCTTTTGAAGTGAATACGAGGTATACATGACAACTCGCAATGAATGTTATATCTTATCGTGAAACATAGAAATGAGATGCGATATCGCGTTTTAAGATGCGTTAGAACTCTATTGCTACGATATGTAGACATCTGCAAACGCTATTTCCTAGCAAGGGAGATTCGCATTTACATTCTTTTGAAGTGAAAACGAGGTATACATGACACTTCGCAATGAACATTAAATCTTATCACGAAACATAGAAATGAGATGCGATATCGCGATCAAAGAAGCATTAGAATTCTACTGCTACGATACGTAGGCATCTGCAAACGCTATTTCCTAGCAAGGAATAGTCGCATTTACATTCTTTTGAAGTGAATACGAGTTATACATGACACTTCGCAATGAACATTAAATCTTATCACGAAACATAGAAATGAGATGCGATATCGCGACATAAGAAGCATTAGAACTCTATTGCTACGATACGTAGGCATCTGCAAACGCTATTTCCTAGCATGGAAGTGCCGCACTTACATTCTTTTGAAATGAATACGAGGTATACATGACACTTCGCAATGAATATTACATCTTATCACTAAACATATAGATGAGATGCGATATCGCGATTTAAGTAGCATTAGAACTCTATTGCTACGATACGTTGGCATCTGCAAACGCTATTTCCTAGCAAGGAATAGTCGGATTTACATTCTTTTGAATTGAACACGAGGTGTACATGACACTTCGCAATGAATATTATATCTTATCACGAAACATAGAAATGAGATGCGATATCGCGATTTAAGTAGCATTAGAACCCTTTTGCTACGATACGTGGACATCTGAATACGCTATTTCCTAGTAAGGAAGTGTCGCATTTACATTCGTTTGGAGGGAATACGAGGTATAGATGACACTTCGCAATGAATATTATATCTTATCATGAAACATAGAAGTGAGATGCGATATCGCGTTTTAAGAAGCATTAGAACTCTATTGCTACGATACGTTGGCATCTGCAAACGCTATTTCCTTACATGGAAGTGTCGCATTTGCATTCTTTTGAAGTGAATTCGAGGTATACATGCCACTTCGGAATGAATATTGTAACTTATCACGAAACATAGAAATGAGATGCGATATCGCGATCTAAGAAGCATTAGAACTCTATTGCTACGATACGTAGGCATCTGCAAACGCTATTTCCTAGCAAGGAATAGTCGCATTTACATTCTTTTGAAGTGAATACGAGGTATACATGACACTTCGCAATGAATATTATATCTTATCATGAAACACAAATGTGAGATGCGATATCGCGTTTTAAGAAGCATTAGAACTCTATTGCCTCGATGCGGAGATATGTGCAAACGCTATTTCCTTGCATGGAAGTGTCGCATTTACATTCTTTTGAAGTGTATTCGAGGTATACATGTCACTTCGGAATGAATATTATAACTTATCACGAAACATGGAAATGAGATGCGATATCGCGATTTAAGAAGCATTAGAAACCTATTGCCTCGATGCGGAGATATCTGCAAACGCTATTTCCTAGCATGGAAGTGTCGCATTTACATTCTTTTGAGGTGAATTCGAGGTATACATGACACTTCGGAATGAATACTATAACTTATCACGAAACATAGAAATGAGATGCGAAATCGCGATCTAAGAAGCATTAGAACCCTATTGCTACGATACGTAGTCATCTGCAAACGCTATTTCCTTCCAACGAAGTGTCGCATTTACATTCGTTTGGAGTGAATACGAGGTATACATGACACTTCGCAATGAATATTATATCTTATCATGAAACATAGAAGTGAGATGCGATATCGCGTTTTAAGAAGCATTAGAACTCTATGGCCTCGATGCGGAGACCTCTGCATACGCTTTTTCCTAGCATGGAAGTGTCGCACTTACATTCTTTTGAAGTGAATACGAGGTATACATGACACTTCGCAATGAATATTATATCTTATCACGAATCATATAAATGAGATGCGATATCGCGATTTAAGTAGCATTAGAACTCTATTGCTACGATACCTTGACATCTGCAAACGCTATTTCCTAGCAAGCAATAGTCGCATTTACATTCTTTAGAAGTGAATACGAGGTATACATGACACTTCGCAATGAATATTATATCTTATCAGGAAACATAGAAGAGAGATGCGATATCGCGTTTTAGGAAGCATTAGAACTCTATGGCCTCGATGCGGAGACATCTGCAAACGCTATTTCCTAGCATGGAAGTGTCGCACTTACATTCTTTTGAAGTGAATACGAGGTATACATGAAACTTCGCAATGAATATTATATCTTATTACGATACATAGAAATGAGATGCGATATCGCGATTTAAGTAGCATTAGAACGCTATTGCTACGATACGTAGACATCTGCAGACGCTATTTCCTAGCAAGGAAGTGTCGCATTGACATTCCTTTGGAGTGAATACGAGGTATACATGACACTTCGCAATGAATATTATATCTTATCATGATGAACAGAAATGAGATGCGATATCGCGTTTTGAGAAGCATTAGGAATCAATTGCTACGATACGTAGACATCTGCAAACGCTATTTCCGAGCAAGGAAGATTCGCATTTACATTCTTTTGAAGTGAATACGAGGTATACATGACACTTCGCAATGAACATTATATCTTATCATGTAACATAGAAGTGAGATGCGATATCGCGTTTTAAGAAGCATTAGATCCCTATTGCCTCGATGCGCCGATATCTGCAAACGCTATTTCCTAGCATGGAAGTGTCGCATTTACATTCCTATGAAGGGAACTCGAGGTATACATGACACTTCGGAATGAATATTATAACTTATCACGAAACATAGAAATGAGATGCGATATCGCGATCTACGATGCATTCGAACTCTATTGCTACGATACGTAGATATCTGGAGACGCTATTTCCTAGGAAGGAAGTGTCGCATTTACATTCATTTGAAGTGTAGACGAGGAATACATAACACCTCGCAATGAATATTATATCTTATCATAAGACATAGAGATGAGGTGCGATTTCGCGTTTTAAGGAGAATTAGAACTATATAGCTTCGATACAGAGATATCTGGGAACGTAATTTCCTAGAAAGGAAGTATTGCATTTTGTGACGTCAGGCGTACCGCCTGCCACCCATCAACCTCCTCGCACCCCCCAGCATCAACCCCTGGACGCATGCAACCAGCCAAACTCGCCTGCAGAACCAGCAACTGGAAGTGTTCGCGCGCGCATACCTGCACGCGCGCACTCACACCGTGTTCCGCTGCCTCACTCGCAGCGCCGAGTATACCTGTCTCGCTCGTACCGAGCACCAGTGTCTCACTCGCACCACCGAGTATTCCTGTCTCGCCCGCACCAAGGACGGGCAGCCCTATCTCCCTCGCACCGAGCATTCCGTCCTGCAGGAAGACGTAGCCGCAGCGCATCACCTGAATGGGGTCTTTTCCAATTCCGGGAACAGGATCTGCTAGAACCTATATATTCCTTCTAAGCTAGGACATACATACCATATCATGATGCATATATAAGAATTCCTAGATCTAAGTTACACTAAGTAAGATGCGTCCGTCCAGCGGCATGCGCCGCTAGCCCCACCACGAGCCGCGGGTCCCCACTCGTTGGACCGCGCGCTCTCCGCTTCGAGACGCGAGTCCCCCACTCGCGGGACCGCAATCTCCCTACCACGAGCGTCCGCGATCGTAGCACCCCGCGAACCGAGGAGGTCAGAGACGCGTCTCCAGAGCACACACTCTGACTCGAGATCTCCTACCGAGGAGTCGAAACCTCTAGTTCTAGATCGTTAGCCACCTCAATGTGGGGTTGAGGCATCGTATTTCTATTTCCATTTTAACTTAGTCTTAGACTTAGAATAATTCCAGTTCTTGTATACTTTAAACCTAGAATATATTTTATTTTTACTTTTACAATATCCAAGTACAAGTTCTTTTAGCAAGTCTACTATTTCCACATCCATTAATTGTATAAAGTGTTAAAAATACTATTTCTACTTTTAACACTACATTTAACTACGAATTCTTCCACGGGTTCTTCCATACAACTGGGGTTGATCTTCATCAAATTGAAGGAGTATAGTAATCGGCTTTGTGACGTTGAGACCGCCGCTTATCCTTCAGATCTTAGTCGAAAGTACAGAAAAACCTGGTGAATGAATCGTGCTTCCGGTTTGCGAAGAACGCGACATGCGAGTAGGAAGAATTTCATACGATCGCTTGTGCGTGAATATTTGGAGGGCTTTCCGAGAGTCCTCGTATACCAGCGACCTGCCTTCGCACCAGCCCAGACGCCGCTTTCCGAAGCGACCGTCGACGCTTCCGATTCAGACACCACGACGCATCACGCCGATTCTGCCACATTCAGCATCATCGCTGAATTCCGACCGCCGTCCTCCTCTACGCTGGCGACTGATCGAGATTTTCGTAGCAGCCAACAGAACGAAATCCGCTACGATCCCAGCGAAAGATCCTCCACGCCGTTTCTACGTACAAATCGAGAGAGAAGTCATCGAAAGGTAGGGTCATTCCCTTATTATTTCGACTGTTTTCGCTAGTGTCGCGTCAACCGAAACTGTCGGACCCGGTCCTAACGCGTTCCCGCGGACCGAATTACCGAAAAATAGGCTCGTGCCGTAAAGCCTCCGGAGCAACGGAAAATAGTTTCACCGGACGTGATACTTCGTATTCACTTCAAGAGAATGTACATGCTACAGTTCCTTGCGATTAAATAGCGCTTGCAGATGTCTACGTATCGCAGCAATGGAGTTCTAATGCTTCTTAAAACGCGATATAGCTCCTCATTTCTATGTTTCATGATAAGATATAATATTCATTGTGGAGTGTTATGTATACCTTGTATTCAGTTCAAAAGAATGTAAATGCGGCACTACCTTGCTAGGAAATAGCGTTTCCAGATGTCTACGTATCGAAACAATAGAGTTCTAATGCTTTTTAAATCGCGATATGGCATCTCATTTCTAAGCTTCATGATACGATATAATATTCATTGCGAAGTGTCATGTATAACCCGTATTCACCTCAAAAGATTGTAAACGCGACACGTCCTTGCTATTTAATAGCGTTTGCACATGTCTACGTATCGTAGCAATGGAGTTCTAATGCTTCTTAAAACGAGAAGTCGTATTTCATTTCTATGTTTCGTAATAAGATATAATATTCATTGTGGAATGTTATGTATACCTCGTATTCACTTCTAAAGAATGTAAATGCGACACTTCCTTGCTAGGAAATATTGTTTACAGATGTCTACGTATCGTAGCAATAGAGTTCTTATGCTTCTTAGAACGAGAAGTCGTATTTCATTTCTATGTTTCGTAATAAGATATAATATTCATTGTGGAATGTTATGTATACCTCGTATTCACTTCAAAAGAATGTAAATGCGACACTTCCTTGCTAGGAAATAACGTTTGCAGATGTCTACGCATCGTTGCAACAGAGTTCTAGTTCTTCTTAAAACGCGATATAGCATCTCACATCTATGTTTCGAGATAAGATATAATATTCATTGCGAAATGTCATGTATACCTCGTATTAACTTCAAAAGAATGTAAATGCGACACTTCCATGCTAGGAAATAGCGTTTCCAGATGTCTACGTATCGTAGCAATAGAGTTCTAATACTTCTTAAAACGAGATGTCGCATCTCATTTCTATGTTCCATGATATGATATAATATTCATTGCGAAGTGTCATGTATACCTCGTATTCACTTCAAAAGAAAGTAAATGCGACACTTCCATGCTAGGAAATAGCGTTTGCAGATGTCTCCGCATCGAGGCCATAGAGTTCTAATGCTTCTTAAAACGCGATGTCGCACCTCACTTCTATGTTTCGTGATAAGATATAATATTCATTGCGAAGTGTCATGTACACCTCGTATTCACTTCAAAAGAATGTAAATGCGACTATTGCTTGCTAGGAAGTAGCGTTTGCAGATGTCTACGTATCGTAGCAATATCGTTCTAATGCTACTTAGATCGCGATATCGCATCTCATTTCTATGATTCATGATAAGATATAATATTCATTGCGAAGTGTCATGTATACCTCGTATTCACTTCAAAAGAATGTAAATGCGACACTTTCTTGCTTGGATGTAGCGTTTGAAGATGTCTGCGTATCGAAGCAATAGAGTTCTAGTGCTTCTTAAAACGTGATGTCGCATCTTATTTCTATGTTTCATGATAAGACATAATATCCATTGCGAAATATCATGTATACCTCGTATTCACTTCAAAAGAATGTAAATGCGACACTTCCCTGCTAGGTAATAGCGTTTGCGAATGTCTACGTATCGATGCAATAGAGTTCTAAAGCTTCTTAAAACACGATATCGCATCTCATTTCTATGTTTCATGATAAGAGCTATTATTCATTGCGAAGTGTCACATATACCTCGCATGCAATTCAAATGAATGTATATGAGACACTTGCTTGATAGGAAATAGCGTCTTCAGATATCTACGTATCGCAGCAATAGTGTACTAATGCCTCTTAAAGCGCCATATCGCGTCGCATTTCAATGTTCATGATAAGATATAATATTCATTGCGAAGTGTCACTTATACCACGTACTCACATCAAATGAATGTGAATGCTACACTTCCTTGCTAGGAAATAGCATTTGCAGATGTCTACGTATCGAAGCAATAGAGTTCTAATGCTTCTTAAAACGGGATATCGCAATTCATTTCTATGTTTCATGACAGGATATAATATTCATTGCGAAGTGTCATGTATACCTCGTATTCACATCTAAAGAATGTAAATGCAAATCTTCCTTCCCGGGAAATAGCGTTTCCAGATGTCTACGTATCGTAGCAATAGAGTTCTAACGCTTCATAAAACGCGATATCGCATGTCATTTCTATGTTTCATGATAAGATATAATATCCATTCCGAAGTGTCATATATACCTCGTATTCACTTCAAAAGAATGTAAATGCGACACTTTCTTGCTAGGAAATAGCGTTTGCTGATGTCTCCGTACCGTAGCAATAGAGTTCTATTACTTCTTAAAACAGGATACCGCATCTCATTTCTATGTTTCATGACAGGATATAATATCCAATGCGAAGTGTCATGTATAACTCGTATTCACATCGAATGAATATAAATGCAAATCTTCCGTTCTGGAAAATAGCGTTTCCAGATGTCTACGTATCGTAGCTATAGAGCTCTAACGCTTCATAAAACGCGATATCGCATATCATTTCTATGTTTCATGATAAGATATAATATCCATTCCGAAGTGTCATGTATACATCGTATTCACTTCAAATGAATGTAAATGCGACACTTTCTAGCTTGGAAATAGCGTTTGCAGATGTCTACGTATCCTAGCAATTGAGTTCTAATACTGCTTAAATCGCGATTTCGCATCTCACTTCTATGTTTCATGATAAGGTATAATATTCATTGCGAAGTGTCATGTATACCTCGTATTCACTCCAAACGAATGTAAATGCGACACTTCCTTGCTAGGAAATAGCGTTTGCTGATGTCTCCGTACCGTAGCAATAGAGTTCTATTACTTCTTAAAACGGGATACCGCATCTCATTTCTATGTTTCATGACAGGATATAATATTCAATGAGAAGTGTCATGTATAACTCGTATTCACATCGAATGAATATAAATGCAAATCTTCCATTCTGGAAAATAGCTTTTCCAGATGTCTACGTATCGTAGCTATAGAGCTCTAACGCTTCATAAAACGCGATATCGCATATCATTTCTATGCTTCATGATAAGATATAATATCCATTCCGAAGTGTCATGTATACATCGTATTCACTTCAAATGAATGTATATGCGACTCTGTCTAGCTAGGAACTAGCGTTTGCAGATGTGTACGTAACGTAGCAATAGTGTTCTAATGCTTCTCAAAGCGCGGTATCGCATCTCATTTCCTTGATTCATGATAAAGTATAATATTCATTTCGATGTGTCATGTACACCTCTCCTTCACTTCAAAAGAATGTAAATGCGACATTTCCTTTCTAGGAAATAGCGTTTGCAGAGGTCTATGTATCGTGGCAATAGAGTTCTAACGTTTCTAAGAACGCGATATCGCATCTCCATTCTATGTTTGACGATAAGATGTAATATTCATTGAGCAGTGGTATGTATACCTCGTATTCACATCAAAAGAATGTAAATGCGACACTTCCTTGCTAGGAAATAGCGTTTGCAGATGTCTTTGTATCGCAGAAATAGAGTTCTGACACTTCTTAAAACGCGACTTCGCATCTCATTTCTATGTTTCATAATAAGGTATAATATTCATTGCGAAGTGTCATGTATAACGCATATTCACTTCAAAAGAATGTAAATGCGACACTTCCTTGCTAGGAAATAGCGTTTACAGATGTCTACGTACGGAAGCAATAGAGCTCTAATGCTTCTATAAAAGGGATATCGCATCTCAGTTCTATGTTTCATGATAAGATATATTATTCATTGCGATGTGCCATGTACACCTCGCATACACTTCAAATGAATGTAAATGCGACACTTCCTTGCTAGGAAATAGCGTTTGCAGATGACTACGTATCGTAGCAATTGAGTTCTAATACTGCTTAAAACGCGATTTCGTATCTCATTTCTATGTTTGATGATAAGATATAATATTCATTGCGAAGTGTCATGTATACCTCGTATTCACTTGAAAAGAATGTAAATGCGACACTTCCTTGCTAGGAAATAGCGATTGCAGATGTCTTCGTATCGCAGAAATAGAGTTCTGACACTTCTTAAAACGCGATATCGCATGTCATTTCTATGTTTCATTATAAGATATAACATTCATTGCGGAGTGTTACTTATACCTCGTATTCACTTCAAATGAATGTAAATGCGACACTTCCTTGCTAGGAAATAGCGTTTGGAGGTGTCTACGTATCGAGGCAATAGTGCTCTAATGCTTCTTAAAACGCGATATCGCATGTCATTTCTATGTTTCATGATAAGATATAACATTCATTGCGAAGTGTCATGTATACATCGTATTCACTTCAAATGAATGTAAATGCGGCACTTCCTTGCTAGGAAATAGCGTTTGCAGAGTTCTACGTATCGTAGCAATAGTTCTAATGCTTCCTAAAACGGGATATCGCATCTCATTCCTACGTTTCATGATAAGACATAATATCCATTGCGAAATGTCATGTATACCTCGTATTCACATTATAAGAATGTAAATGCGACACTTCCTTGCTAGGTAATAGCGTTTGCGAATGTCTACGTATCGATACAATAGAGTTCTAAAGCTTCTTAAAACACGATATCGCATCTCATTTCTACGTTTCATGTCAAGATATACTATTCATTGCGAAGTGTCATGTATTCCTCGTATACACATCTAAAGAATGTAAATGCGACACTTCCTTGCTATGTAATAGCGTTTGCAAATGTCTACGTATCGAAGCAATAGATTTCTAAAGCTTCTTAAAACACGATATCGCATCTCATTTCTATGTTTCATGATAAGATCTATTATTCATTGCGAAATGTCACTTATACCTCGTATTCACTTCAATTGAATGTAAATGCGACACTTCCTTGCTAGGAAATAGCGTTTGCAGATGTCTATGTATCGAAGCAATAGAGTTCTAATGTTTCTTAAAACGCGATATCGCATTTCACTTCTATGTTTCACGATAAGATATAATATCCATTCCGAAGTGTCATGTATACCTCGTATTCACTTCAAAAGAATGTAAATGCGACACTTCCTTGCTACGAAATAGCGTTTGCTGATGTCTCCGTACCGTAGCTATAGAGTTCTATTACTTCTTAAAACGGGATATCGCATCTCATTTCTATGTTTCATGACAGGATATAATATTCAATGCGAAGTGTCATGTATAACTCGTATTCACATCTAAAGAATGTAAATGCAAATCTTCCGTCCTGGAAAATAGCGTTTTCAGATGTCTACTTATCGTAGCAATAGAGTTCTAACGCCTCATAAAACGCGATATCGCATGTCATTTCTATGTTTCATGATAAGATATAACATTCATTGCGAAGTGTCATGTATACATCGTATTCACTTCAAATGAATGCAAATGCGACACTTCCTTGCTAGGAAATAGCGTTTGCAGAGTTCTACGTACCGTAGCAATAGTTCTAATGCTTCTTAAATCGGGATATCGTATCTCATTTCTACGTTTCATGATAAGACATAATATCTATTGCGAAATGTCATGTATACCTCGTATTCACTTCAAAAGAATGTAAATGCGACACTTCCTTGATAGGAAATAGCGTCTACAGATTTGTACGTATCGAAGCAATAGTGTTGTAATGCTTCTTAAGACGAGATACCCCATCTCATTTCTATGTTTCATGGTAAGGTATAATATTCATTGCGAAGTGTAATGTATTCCTCGTATTCACATCTAAAGATTGTAAATGCGACACTTCCTTGCTAGGAAATAGCGTTTGCAAATTTATACGTATCGAAGCAATAGAGTTCTAAAGCTTCTTAAAACACGATATCGCATCTCATTTCTATGTTTCATGATAAGATCTATTATTCATTGCGAAGTGTCACTTATACCTCGTATTCACTTCAAATGAATGTAGATGCGACACTTCCTTGCTAGGAAATAGCGTTTGCAGATGTCTACGTATCGAGGCAATAGCGCTCTAATGCTTCTTGAAACGCGATATCGCAACTCATTTCCATGTTTCACGATAAGATATAATATCCATTCCGAAGTGTCATGTATACCTCGTATTCACTTCAAATGAACGTAAATGCGACACTTCCTTGCTTGGAAGTAGCGTTTGCAGATGCCTACGTATCGTAGCAATAGAGTTCTAACGCTTCTTAAAACGCGATATCGCATCTCATTTCTACGTTTGATGATAAGATATAATATTCATTGCGAAGTGTCATGTATAGCTCCTATTCACTTCAAAAGAATGTAAATGCGACACTTCCTTGCTAGGAAATAGCGTTTGCAGATGTCTACGTATCGAGGCAATAGTGCTCTAATGCTTCTTAAACCCGATATCGCATCACATTTCTATGTTTCATGATAAGATATAATATCCATTCCGAAGTGTCATGTATACCTCGTATTCACTTCAAATGAATGTAAATGCGACACATCCTTGCTAGGAAATGGCGATTACAGATGTCTTCGTATCGTAGAAATGGAGTTCTGACACTTCTTAAAACGCGATATCGCATCTCATTTCTATGTTTCATGATATGATATAATATTCATTGCGAATTGTCATGTATGCCTCGTATTCACTTCAGGAGAATGTAAATGCGAAACCTCCTTGCTAGGAAATAGCGTCTCCAGATATCTACGTATCGTAGCAATAGAGTTCTAATACGGCTTAAAACGCGATATCGCATCTCACCCCTATGTTTCATGGTAGGGTATAATATTCATTGCGAAGTGTCATGTATAACTCCTATTCACTTCAAAAGAATGTAAATGCAACACTTCCTTGCTAGGAAATAGCGTTTGCAGAGTTCTGCGTATCGTAGAAATAGAGTCCTAATGCTTCATAAAACGGGATATCGCATCTCATTTCTATGTTTTATGATAAGATCTGTTATTTATTGCGAAGTGTCATTTATACCTCGTATTCACTTTAGATGAATGTAAATGCGACACTTCCTTGCTAGGAAATAGCGTTTGCAGATGTCTACATATCGAGGCATTAGTGCTGTATTGCTTCTTAAAACGCGATATCGCATCTCATTTCTATGTTTCATGATAAGATATAATTTCCATTCCGAAGAGTCATGTTTACCTCGTATTCACTTCAAATGAATGTAAATATGACACTTCCTTGCTAGGAAATAGCGTTTGCAAATGTATACGTATCGAAGCAAAAGAGTTCTAAAGCTTCTCAAAACGCGATATCGCATCTCGTTTCTATGTTTCACGATAAGATATAATATCCATCCCGAAGTGTCATGTATAACCTCTCGTATTCACTTCAAATGAATGTAAGTGCGACACTTCCTTGCTTAGAAGTAGCGTTTGCGGATGTCTACGTATCGTAGCAATAGAGTTCTAACGTTTCTTAAAACGCGATATCGCATCTCATTTCTATGTTTGATGATAAGATATAATATTCATTGCAAAGTGTCATGAATACCTCGTATTCACTTCAAAAGAATGTAAATGCGACACTTCCTTGATAGGAAATAGCTTCTACAGATTTGTACGTATCGAAGCAATAGTGTTCTAATGCTTCTTAAGACGAGATATCCCATCTCATTTCTATGTTTCATGATAAGGTATAATATTCATTGCGAAGTGTAATGTATAACTCCTATTCACTTCAAATGAATGTAAATGGGACACTTCCTTGCTAGGAAATAGCGTTTGGAGATGTCTACGTATCGAGGCAATAGTGCTCTAATGCTTCTTAAAACGCGATATCGCATCTCATTTCTATGTTTCACGATAAGATATAATATCCATTCCGAAGTGTCATGTATACCTCGTATTCACTTCAAAAGAATGTAAATGCGACACTTCCTTGCTAGGAAATAGCGTTTGCAGATGTCTACGTATCGAAGCAATAGAGTTCTAATGTTTCTTAAAACGCGATATCGCATTTTACTTCTATGTTTCACGATAAGATATAATATCCATTCCGAAGTGTCATGTATACCTCGTATTCACTTCAAAATAATGTAAATGCGACACTTCCTTGCTACGAAATAGCATTTGCAGATATCTACGTATCGAGGAAACAGTGCTCTAATGTGTAACGTCAGGCGTACCGCCTGCCACCCTCCGGCGTCCACCTCATCATTCCCAGCATCCGTATCCGGAGCCCCTGCACACGGGCCACCGCCGACTCGCCGTCCCTACAGAAGGAGACAAAGGTACGAGAGGGAAGAGGGATGCAGCATGCCGCGCCCACGCGCGATCTCCACACACGAGGGGGAGGACTTCACCCCGTATTACGAGGGCGAGGAGCTCTCCGACACATACTGGGAAATCCCCAGCGATCACGAAGCCCTATACGTACTTCTCGTACATGTGGGATTAGAATAAGCACACTACTCATATATGTACATACACACCAACACACACCTAGATTTAAGTAAATATATGTATATATTTTATTCATGCACGGTTATGTTCCGTGCACTCGCGCGCACACTCGACGCTCGCGGCTCACGCTTAACGCGGGCCGCGCCCCACTCCGAACGGCCGCCCCACCACGAGGGCCGAGCGGCCGCCCTACTCCGACCGTCCGCCCCACCGCGAGGGCCCAGCGACTCGCGCGCCGCGCGACCCGAGGAGGTCGCGGACGCGAGATCCGAGAGTCAGTTCGTATCTCACCTCCGAACCGGAGAGTTGGTATCTCATCTCCGAACTGGAGAGTTCGTATCTCATCTCCGAACCGAGGAGTTCTAATCCAGCATCCGAACGATGCACTTCCGATCCGAGCAATAGGCTCATTCGCAACGAGCAATTAGCTCTAATGCATTCGTCTCTATCCATACTCCCATAGCGGAGTCCATTCGATACTCTATACTATTTCTAATTCTCATTGTAATCGCTAGTCAGTAACTTAGAATTTAGTCAAGTGTATCTAGTATAGTGAAATTATAGAATATAGTTTATTTTTACCAGATTCAAAGTATCTTTATTCGAGTTCAAATACAATTCCTTAATTCTAATCCACGGGTACGCTCGCGATTATTCTAATTCTATATCTCATCTACGATAGTCTTGAGGCTCGACGACTAGAGCGAACCAGCGCTTAGTTGCTCCATCCTCACTTCTACCGTGTACAGAATATCTTGCGCCCAGGTCGATCCCGGTAAGCTAGAGCGAACCAACGCTTAGCCGTGCCGTATTCAACCGAAGTTCAAGTATTCTCGATGAGCCTTGCACCTCCGACAAAGCGTACACGACGCGCGGGGAGGAGAGAGTTTATTCGTCTTCTCGCTCGGGAATACGTGGGTGATGCAGCAGAATATTCAATTTCCTACGTTCGAGTCCTGGTTCCTGTGAAGGAGGTTTCCTTCGCTGTACGACCCGTACGAGCCAGCCGGAGTCAACCCGCCTGGACGCTTATTCCCGTAGACGTACCTCCGTTCCAGCCGTACGCCGCCGCCATCCCGGTTGCGGATCCAAGGCGCTCCAGGTACCTGGAAAGAGAAATCAGACAGCGGAATCAAGCCTTCGCAAGGTAAGTTTAGTGTTAGTTACCGTTTTATCGAATCCGAAACGCCAACGAACCCGGTCCGGACGCAATTCGCGTTATTTTCGGGAACGGTTACGACTTTGTGCCACCGTTGCGAGCGCAACCGCACCTCGGGACGTGACAAATGCTTCTTAAAATGCGATATCGCATCTCATTTCTATGTTTGACGATAAGATATAATATCCATTCCGAAGTGTCATGTATACCTCGTATTCACTTCAAAAGATTGTAAATGCGACACTTCCTTGCTAGGAAATAGCGTTTGCAGATGTCTACGTATCGTAGCAATTGAGATCTAATACTGCTTAAAATGCGATTTCGCATCTCACTTCTATGTTTCACGATAAGATATAATATTCATTGCGAAGTGTCATGTATACCTCGTATTCACTTCAAAATAATGTAAATGCGACACTTCCTTGCTAGGATATAGCGTTTACAGATGTCTACGTACGGAAGCAATAAAGCTCTAATGCTTCTAAAAAGGGATATCGCACCTCAGTTCTATGTTTCATGATAAGATATATTATTCATTGCGATGTGCCATGTACACCTCGCATACACTTCAAATGAATGTAAATGCGACACTTCCTTGCTAGGAAATAGCGTTTGCAGATGTCTACGTACCGTAGCAATAGTTCTAACGCTTCTTAAATCGGGATATCGTATCTCATTTCTACGTATCATGATAAGACATAATATCTATTGCGAAATGTCATGTATACCTCGTATTCACTTCAAAAGAATGTAAATGCGACACTTCCTTGCTAGGTAATAGCGTTTGCGAATGCCTACGTATCGATGCAATAGTGTTCTAAAGCTTCTTAAAACACGATATCGCATATCATTTCTACGTTTCATGTCAAGATATAATATTCATTGCGAAGTGTCATGCATTCCTCGTATACACATATAAAGAATGTAAATGCGACACTTCCTTGCTATGTAATAGCATTTGCAAATGTCTACGTATCGAAGCAATTGAGTTCAAAAGCTTCCTAAAACACGATATCGCATCTCATTTTTATGTTTCATGATAAGATCTATTATTCATTGCGAAATGTCACATATACCTCGTACTCACTTCAAATGAATGTAAATGCGACACTTCCTTGCTTGTAAATAGCATTTGCAGATGTCTACGTATCGAGGCAATAGTGCTCTAATGCTTCTTAAAACGCGATATCGCATCTCATTTCTATGTTTCATGATAAGATATAATATCCATTCCGAAGTGTCATGTATACCTCGTATTCACTTCAAAAGAATGTAAATGCGACACTTCCTTGCTAGGAAATAGCGTTTGCAGATATCTACGTATCGAGGCAATAATGCTCTAATGCTTCTTAAAACGCGATATCGCATCTCATTCCTATGTTTGATGATAAGATATAATATCCATTCCGAAGTGTCATGTATACCTCGTATTCACTTCAAAAGAATGTAAATGCGACACTTCCTTGATAGGAAATAGCGTCTACAGATATCTACGTATCGAAGCAATAGTGTTCTAATGCTTCTTAAGACGAGATATCCCATCTCATTTCTATGATTCATGATATGGTATAATATTCATTGCGAAGTGTCATGTATAACTCCTATTCACTTCAACAGAATGTTAATGCGACACTTCCTTGCTAGGAAATAGCGTTTGCAGAGTTCTACGTATCGTACCAATAGTTCCAATGCTTCTTAAAGCGGGATATCGCATCTCATTTCTATGTTTCATGTCAAGATATAATATCCATTCCGAAGTGTCATGTATACGTCCTCCTCACTTCAAAAGAATGTAAATGCGACACTTCCCTTCTAGGAAGTTGCGTTTGCAGAGGTCTATGTATCGTAGCAATAGAGTTCTAACGCTTCATAAAACGCGATATCGCATCTCATTTCTAAGTTTCACGATAAGATACAATATCCATTCCGAAGTGTCATGTATACCTCGTATTCACTTCAAATGAATGTAAATGCGACACTTCATTGCTAGGAAATGGCGATTGCAGATGTCTTCGTATCGTAGAAATAGAGTTCTGACACTTCTTAAAACGCGATATCGCATCTCATTTCTATATTTCATGATAAGATATAATATCCATTCCGAAGTGTCATGTATACTTCGTATTCACCTCAAATGAATGTAAATGCGACACTTCCTTGCTTGGAAGTAGCGTTTGCAGATGTCTACGTATCGAGGCAATAGTGCTCTAATGCTTCTTAAACCCGATATCGCATCACATTTCTATGTTTCATGATAAGATATAATATCCATTCCGAAGTGTCATGTATACCTCGTATTCACTTCAAATGAATGTAAATGCGACACATCCTTGCTAGGAAATGGCGATTACAGATGTCTTCGTATCGTAGAAATGGAGTTCTGACACTTCTTAAAACGCGATATCGCATCTCATTTCTATGTTTCATGATATGATATAATATTCATTGCGAATTGTCATGTATGCCTCGTATTCACTTCAGGAGAATGTAAAAGCGAAGCCTCCTTGCTAGGAAATAGCGTCTCCAGATATCTACGTATCGTAGCAATAGAGTTCTAATACGGCTTAAAACGCGATATCGCATCTCACCCCTATGTTTCATGGTAAGGTATAATATTCATTGCGAAGTGTTATGCATTCCTCGTCTACGATTGAAATAGACGTAAATGTGACACTTCCTTGCTAGGAAATAGCGTTTGCAGATGTCTACGTATCGTAGCAATAGTGTTCTAATGCTTCTTAAAACGCGATATCGCATCTCATTTGTACGTTTCATGACAAGGTATAGTATTCATTGCGATGTATTATATATACCTATTATTCACTTCGAAAGAATGTAAATGCGACACTTCCTTGCATGGAAATAGCGTTTGCAGATGTCTACTTATCGTAGGGGTGGAGTTCTAATGCTTCTTAAAACGTGATATCGCATCTCATATCTATGTTTCAAGATAAGATATAATATTCATTGCGAAGTGTTATGCATTCCTCGTCTACGATTCAAATGGATGTAAATGCGACACTTCCTTGCAAGGAGATAGCGTTTGCAGATTTCTAGGTATCGTAGCAATAGAGTTCAAATGCTTCTTAAAACGAGATATCGCATCTCATTTCTATGTTCCATGGTAAGATATAATATGATTTGCGAAGTGTTATGTATTCCTCGCCTACACTTCAAATGAATGTAAATGCGACACTTCCTTGCAAGGAAATAGCGTTTGCAGATGTCTACGTATCGTAGCAATAGAGTTCTTATGATTCTTAAAAAGCGATATCGCATCTCATTTCTATGTTTCATGGTAAGATATAATATGATTTGTGAAGTGTTATGTATTCTTCGTCTACACTTCGAAGGAATGTAAATGCGACACTTCCTTGCAAGGAGATAGCGATTGCAGATATGTACCTAGTAGCAATAGTGTTCTAATGCTTCTTAAAACGCGATATCGCATCTCATTTCTATGTTTCATGGTAAGATATAATATCATTTGCGAAGTGTTATGTATTCCTCGTCTACACTTCAAATGAATGTAAATGCGACAGTTCCTTGCTAGGAAATAGCGTCTGCAGATTTCTAGGTATCGTAGCAATAGAGTTCAAATGCTTCTTAAAACGAGATATCGCATCTCATTTCTATGTTCCATGGTAAGATATAATATGATTTGCGAAGTGTTATGTATTCCTCGTCTACACTTCAAATGAATGTAAATGCGACACTTCCTTGCAAGGAAATAGAGTTTACAGATGTCCTTGTATCGAAGCAATAGAGTTCAAATGCTTCTTAAAACGAGATATTGCATCTCATATCTACGTTTCATGATAAGATATAATATTCATTGCGAAGTGTTATGCATTCCTCGTCTACGATTGAAATAGACGTAAATGTGACACTTCCTTGCTAGGAAATAGCGTTTGCAGATGTCTACGTATCGTAGCAATAGAGTTCTAATGCTTCTTAAAACGCGATATCGCATCTCATTTGTACGTTTCATGACAAGGTATAGTATTCATTGCGATGTATTATATATACCTATTATTCACTTCGAAAGAATGTAAATGCGACACTTCCTTGCTAGGAAATAGCGTTTGCAGATGTTTACGTATCGTAGGGATAGAGCTCTAATGCTTCTTAAAACGTGATATCGTATCTCATTTCTATGTTTCATGATAAGGTATAATATTCATTGCGAAGTGTTATGTAAACCTCGCATTCAATTCAAAAGTATGTAAATGCTACACTTCCTTGCTAGGAAATAGCATTTGCAGATGTCTACGTATCGTAGGGATAGAGTTCTAATGCTTCTTAAAACGTGATATCGTATCTCATTTCTATGTTTCATGATAAGGTATAATATTCATTGCGAAGTGTTATGTAAACATCGCATTCACTTCAAAAGTATGTAAATGCTACAATTCCTTGCTAGGAAATAGCATTTGCAGATGTCTACGTATCGTAGAAATAGAGTTCCAATGCTTCTTAAAACACGATATCGCATCTTATTTCTATGCTTCATGGAAAGATATAATATGATTGGCGAAGTTTTATGTATTCCTCGTCTACACTTCAAATGAATGTAAATGCGACACATCCTTGCAAGGAAATAGCGTTTGCAGATGTCTACGTATCGAAGCAATAGAGTTCAAATGCTTCTTAAAACGAGATATTGCATCTCATATCTATGTTTCATAATAAGATATAATATTCATTGCGAAGTGTTATGCATTCATCGTCTACGATTAAAATGGACGTAAATGCGACACTTCATTGCTAGGAAATAGCACTTGCAGATGTCTACGTATCGTAGCAATAGAGTTCTAATGCTTCTTAAAACGCGATATCGCATCTCATTACTATGTTGCATGATAAGATATAATATGATTTGCGAAGTGTTTTGTATTCCTCGTCTACACATCAAATGAATGTGAATGCGACACTTCCTCGCTAGGAAATAGCGTTTGCAGATGTCTACGTATCGTAGCAATAGATTTCTAATGCTTCTTAAAACGCGATATCGCATCTCATTTCTATGTTTCATGGTAAGATATAATATGATTTGCGAAGTGTTATGTATTCCTCGTCTACACTTCAAATGAATGTAAATGCGACAGTTCCTTGCTAGGAAATAGCGTCTGCAGATGTCTAGGTATCGTAGCAATAGAGTTCAAATGCTTCTTAAAACGAGATATCGCATCTCATTTCTATGTTTCATGGTAAAATATAATATGATTTGCGAAGTGTTATGTATTCCTCGCCTACACTTCAAATGAATGTAAATGCGACACTTCCTTGCAAGGAGATAGCGTTTGCAGATATCTACCTATCGTAGCAATAGTGTTCTAATGCTCCTTAAAACGCGATATCGCATCTAATTTCTATGTTCCATGGTAAGATATAATATGATTTGCGAAGTGTTATGTATTCCTCGTCTACACTTCAAATGAATGTAAATGCGACACTTCCTTGCAAGGAAATAGAGTTTACAGATGTCCTTGTATCGAAGCAATAGAGTTCAAATGCTTCTTAAAACGAGATATTGCATCTCATATCTATGTTTCATGATAAGATATAATATTCATTGCGAAGTGTTATGCATTCCTCGTCTACGATTGAAATAGACGTAAATGTGACACTTCCTTGCTAGGAAATAGCGTTTGCAGATGTCTACGTATCGTAGCAATAGAGTTCTAATGCTTCTTAAAACGCGATATCGCATCTCATTTGTACGTTTCATGACAAGGTATAGTATTCATTGCGATGTATTATATATACCTATTATTCACTTCGAAAGAATGTAAATGCGACACTTCCTTGCATGGAAATAGCGTTTGCAGATGTCTACTTATCGTAGGGGTGGAGTTCTAATGCTTCTTAAAACGTGATATCGCATCTCATATCTATGTTTCAAGATAAGATATAATATTCATTGCGAAGTTTTATGCATTCCTCGTCTACGATTCAAATGGATGTAAATGCGACACTTCCTTGCAAGGAGATAGCGTTTGCAGATATCTACCTATCGTAGCAATAGTGTTCTAATGCTTCTTAAAACGCGATATCGCATTTCTTTTCTATGTTTCATGGTAAGATATAATATGATTTGCGAAGTGTTATGTATTCCTCGCCTACACTTCAAATGAATGTAAATGCGACACTTCCTTGCTAGGAAATAGCGTTTGCAGATGTCTACGTATCGTAGCAATAGAGTTCTAATGCATCTTAAAACGCGATATCGCATCTCATTTCTATGTTTCATGGTAAGATACAATATGATTTGCGAAGTGTCATGTATTCCTCGTCTACACTCCAAATGAATGTGAATGCGATACTTCCTCGCTAGGAAATAGCGTTTGCAGATGTCTACGTATCGTAGCAATAGCTTTCTAATGCTTCTTAAAACGCGATATCGCATCTCATTTCTATGTTTCATGGTAAGATATAATATGATTTGTTAAGTGTTATGTATTTCTCGTCTACACTTCAAATGAATGTAAATGTGACACTTCCTTGCAAGGAAATAGTGTTTGCAGTTGTCTACGTATCGAAGCAATAGAGTTCAAATGCTTCTTAAAACGAGATATTGCATCTTATATCTGTGTTTCATGATAAGATATAATATTCATTGCGAACTGTTATGCATTCCTCGTCTACGATTAAAATGAAAGTAAATGCGACACTTCCTTGCAAGGAAATAACGATTGCAGATGTCTACGTATCGTAGCAATAGCTTTCTAATGCTTCTTAAAACGCGATATCGCATCTCATTTCTATGTTTCATGGTAAGATATAATATGATTTGCGAAGTGTTATGTATTCCTCGTCTACACTTCAAATGAATATAAATGCGACACTTCCTTGCTAGGAAATAGCGTCTGCAGATGTCTAGGTATCGTAGCGATAGAGTTCTAGTGCTTCTTAAAACGCGATATCGCATCTCATTTCTATGTTTCATGGTAAGATATAATATGATTTGCGAAGTGTTATGTATTCCTCGTCTACACTTCAAATGAATGTAAATGCGACACTTCCTTGCAAGGAAATAGAGTTTACAGATGTCTATGTATCGAAGCAATAGAGTTATAATGCTTCTTAAAACGCGATATCGCATCTCATTTCTATGTTTCATGGTACGATATATTATGATTTGCGCAGTTTTGTGTATTCCTCGTCTACACTTCAAATGAATGTAAATGCGACACTTCCATGCTAGGAAATAGCGTTTGCAGATGTTCACGTATCGTAGGGATAGAGCTCTAATGCTTCTTAAAACGTGATATCGTATCTCATTTCTATGTTTCATGATAAGGAATAATATTCATTGCGAAGTGTTATGTAAACCTCGCATTCAATTCAAAAGTATGTAAATGCTACACTTCCTTGCTAGGAAATAGCGTTTGCAGGTGTCTACGTATCGTAGCAATAGAGTTCTAATGCTTCTTAAAACGCGATATCGCATCTCATTTGTACGTTTCATGACAAGGTATAGTATTCATTGCGATGTATTATATATACCTATTATTCACTTCGAAAGAATGTAAATGCGACACTTCCTTGCATGGAAATAGCGTTTGCAGATGTCTACTTATCGTAGGGGTGGAGTTCTAATGCTTCTTAAAACGTGATATCGCATCTCATATCTATGTTTCAAGATAAGATATAATATTCATTGCGAAGTGTTATGCATTCCTCGTCTACGATTCAAATGGATGTAAATGCGACACTTCCTTGCAAGGAGATAGCGTTTGCAGATATCTACCTATCGTAGCAATAGTGTTCTAATGCTTCTTAAAACGCGATATCGCATTTCTTTTCTATGTTTCATGGTAAGATATAATATGATTTGCGAAGTGTTATGTATTCCTCGCCTACACTTCAAATGAATGTAAATGCGACACTTCCTTGCTAGGAAATAGCGTTTGCAGATGGCTACGTATCGTAGCAATAGAGTTCTAATGCATCTTAAAACGCGATATCGCATCTCATTTCTATGTTTCATGGTAAGATACAATATGATTTGCGAAGTGTCATGTATTCCTCGTCTACACTCCAAATGAATGTGAATGCGATACTTCCTCGCTAGGAAATAGCGTTTGCAGATGTCTACGTATCGTAGCAATAGCTTTCTAATGCTTCTTAAAACGCGATATCGCATCTCATTTCTATGTTTCATGGTAAGATATAATATGATTTGTTAAGTGTTATGTATTTCTCGTCTACACTTCAAATGAATGTAAATGTGACACTTCCTTGCAAGGAAATAGTGTTTGCAGTTGTCTACGTATCGAAGCAATAGAGTTCAAATGCTTCTTAAAACGAGATATTGCATCTTATATCTGTGTTTCATGATAAGATATAATATTCATTGCGAACTGTTATGCATTCCTCGTCTACGATTAAAATGAAAGTAAATGCGACACTTCCTTGCAAGGAAATAACGATTGCAGATGTCTACGTATCGTAGCAATAGCTTTCTAATGCTTCTTAAAACGCGATATCGCATCTCATTTCTATGTTTCATGGTAAGATATAATATGATTTGCGAAGTGTTATGTATTCCTCGTCTACACTTCAAATGAATATAAATGCGACACTTCCTTGCTAGGAAATAGCGTCTGCAGATGTCTAGGTATCGTAGCGATAGAGTTCTAGTGCTTCTTAAAACGCGATATCGCATCTCATTTCTATGTTTCATGGTAAGATATAATATGATTTGCGAAGTGTTATGTATTCCTCGTCTACACTTCAAATGAATGTAAATGCGACACTTCCTTGCAAGGAAATAGAGTTTACAGATGTCTATGTATCGAAGCAATAGAGTTATAATGCTTCTTAAAACGCGATATCGCATCTCATTTCTATGTTTCATGGTACGATATATTATGATTTGCGCAGTTTTGTGTATTCCTCGTCTACACTTCAAATGAATGTAAATGCGACACTTCCATGCTAGGAAATAGCGTTTGCAGATGTTCACGTATCGTAGGGATAGAGCTCTAATGCTTCTTAAAACGTGATATCGTATCTCATTTCTATGTTTCATGATAAGGAATAATATTCATTGCGAAGTGTTATGTAAACCTCGCATTCAATTCAAAAGTATGTAAATGCTACACTTCCTTGCTAGGAAATAGCATTGGCAGATGTCTACGTATCGTAGGGATAGAGTTCTAATGCTTCTTAAAACGTGATATCGTATCTCATTTCTATGTATCATGATAAGGTATAATATTCATTGCGAAGTGTTATGTAAACCTCGCATTCACTTCAAAAGTATGTAAATGCTACAATTCCTTGCTAGGAAATAGCATTTGCAAATGTCTACGTATCGTAGAAATAGAGTTCCAATGCTTCTTAAAACACGATATCGCATCTTATTTCTATGCTTCATGGAAAGATATAATATGATTGGCGAAGTGTTATGTATTCCTCGTCTACACATCAAATGAATGTGAATGCGACACTTCCTCGCTAGGAAATAGCGTTTGCAGATGTCTACGTATCGTAGCAATAGATTTCTAATGCTTCTTAAAATGCGATATCGCATCTCATTTCTATGTTTCATGGTAAGATATAATATGATTTGCGAAGTGTCATGTATTCCTCGTCCACACTTCAAATGAATGTAAATGCGACACTTCCTTGCAAGGAAATAGCGTTTGCAGATGTCTAGGTATCGTAGCAATAGAGTTCTTATGATTCTTAAAAAGCGATATCGCATCTCATTTCTATGTTTCATGGTAAGATATAATATGATTTGCGAAGTGTTATGTATTCCTCGTCTACACTTCAAATGAATGTAAATGTGACACTTCCATGCAAGGAAATAGTGTTTGCAGTTGTCTACGTATCGAAGCAATAGAGTTCAAATGCTTCTTAAAACGAGATATTGCATCTTATATCTGTGTTTCATGATAAGATATAATATTCATTGCGAACTGTTATGCATTCCTCGTCTACGATTAAAATGAAAGTAAATGCGACACTTCCTTGCAAGGAAATAACGATTGCAGATGTCTACGTATCGTAGCAATAGCTTTCTAATGCTTCTTAAAACGCGATATCGCATCTCATTTCTATGTTTCATGGTAAGATATAATATGATTTGCGAAGTGTTATGTATTCCTCGTCTACACTTCAAATGAATATAAATGCGACACTTCCTTGCTAGGAAATAGCGTCTGCAGATGTCTAGGTATCGTAGCGATAGAGTTCTAGTGCTTCTTAAAACGCGATATCGCATCTCATTTCTATGTTTCATGGTAAGATATAATATGATTTGCGAAGTGTTATGTATTCCTCGTCTACACTTCAAATGAATGTAAATGCGACACTTCCTTGCAAGGAAATAGAGTATACAGATGTCTATGTATCGAAGCAATAGAGTTATAATGCTTCTTAAAACGCGATATCGCATCTCATTTCTATGTTTCATGGTACGATATATTATGATTTGCGCAGTTTTGTGTATTCCTCGTCTACACTTCAAATGAATGTAAATGCGACACTTCCATGCTAGGAAATAGCGTTTGCAGATGTTCACGTATCGTAGGGATAGAGCTCTAATGCTTCTTAAAACGTGATATCGTATCTCATTTCTATGTTTCATGATAAGGAATAATATTCATTGCGAAGTGTTATGTAAACCTCGCATTCAATTCAAAAGTATGTAAATGCTACACTTCCTTGCTAGGAAATAGCATTGGCAGATGTCTACGTATCGTAGGGATAGAGTTCTAATGCTTCTTAAAACGTGATATCGTATCTCATTTCTATGTATCATGATAAGGTATAATATTCATTGCGAAGTGTTATGTAAACCTCGCATTCACTTCAAAAGTATGTAAATGCTACAATTCCTTGCTAGGAAATAGCATTTGCAAATGTCTACGTATCGTAGAAATAGAGTTCCAATGCTTCTTAAAACACGATATCGCATCTTATTTCTATGCTTCATGGAAAGATATAATATGATTGGCGAAGTTTTATGTATTCCTCGTCTACACTTCAAATGAATGTAAATGCGACACTTCCTTGCAAGGAAATAGCGTTTGCAGATGTCTACGTATCGAAGCAATAGAGTTCAAATGCTTCTTAAAACGAGATATTGCATCTCATATCTATGTTTCATAATAAGATATAATATTCACTGCGAAGTGTTATGCATTCATCGTCTACGATTGAAATGGACGTAAATGCGACACTTGGTTGCTAGGAAATAGCACTTGCAGATGTCTACGTATCGTAGCAATAGAGTTCTAATGCTTCTTAAAACGCGATATCGCATCTCATTACTATGTTGCATGATAAGATATAATATGATTTGCGAAGTGTTTTGTATTCCTCGTCTACACATCAAATGAATGTGAATGCGACACTTCCTCGCTAGGAAATAGCGTTTGCAGATGTCTACGTATCGTAGCAATAGATTTCTAATGCTTCTTAAAATGCGATATCGCATCTCATTTCTATGTTTCATGGTAAGATATAATATGATTTGCGAAGTGTCATGTATTCCTCGTCCACACTTCAAATGAATGTAAATGCGACACTTCCTTGCAAGGAAATAGCGTTTGCAGATGTCTAGGTATCGTAGCAATAGAGTTCTTATGATTCTTAAAAAGCGATATCGCATCTCATTTCTATGTTTCATGGTAAGATATAATATGATTTGCGAAGTGTTATGTATTCCTCGTCTACACTTCAAATGAATGTAAATGTGACACTTCCATGCAAGGAAATAGTGTTTGCAGTTGTCTACGTATCGAAGCAATAGAGTTCAAATGCTTCTTAAAACGAGATATTGCATCTTATATCTGTGTTTCATGATAAGATATAATATTCATTGCGAACTGTTATGCATTCCTCGTCTACGATTAAAATGAAAGTAAATGCGACACTTCCTTGCAAGGAAATAACGATTGCAGATGTCTACGTATCGTAGCAATAGCTTTCTAATGCTTCTTAAAACGCGATATCGCATCTCATTTCTATGTTTCATGGTAAGATATAATATGATTTGCGAAGTGTTATGTATTCCTCGTCTACACTTCAAATGAATATAAATGCGACACTTCCTTGCTAGGAAATAGCGTCTGCAGATGTCTAGGTATCGTAGCGATAGAGTTCTAGTGCTTCTTAAAACGCGATATCGCATCTCATTTCTATGTTTCATGGTAAGATATAATATGATTTGTTAAGTATTTCTCGTCTACACTTCAAATGAATGTAAATGTGACACTTCCTTGCAAGGAAATAGTGTTTGCAGATGTCTACGTATCGAAGCAATAGAGTTCAAATGCTTCTTAAAACGAGATATTGCATCTTATATCTGTGTTTCATGATAAGATATAATATTCATTGCGAACTGTTATGCATTCCTCGTCTACGATTAAAATGAAAGTAAATGCGACACTTCCTTGCAAGGAAATAACGATTGCAGATGTCTACGTATCGTAGCAATAGCTTTCTAATGCTTCTTAAAACGCGATATCGCATCTCATTTCTATGTTTCATGGTAAGATATAATATGATTTGCGAAGTGTTATGTATTCCTCGTCTACACTTCAAATGAATGTAAATGCGACACTTCCTTGCTAGGAAATAGCGTCTGCAGATGTCTAGGTATCGTAGCGATAGAGTTCTAGTGCTTCTTAAAACGCGATATCGCATCTCATTTCTATGTTTCATGGTAAGATATAATATGATTTGCGAAGTGTTATGTATTCCTCGTCTACACTTCAAATGAATGTAAATGCGACACTTCCTTGCAAAGAAATAGCGTTTGCAGATGTCTACGTATCGTAGCAATAGATATCTAATGCTTCTTAAAACGCGATATCGCATCTCATTTCTATGTTTCATGGTAAGATATAATATGATTTGCGAAGTGTCATGTATTCTTCGTCTACACTTCAAATGAATGTAAATGCGACACTTCCTAGCAAGGAAATAGCGTTTGCAGATGTCTACGTATCGTAGCAATAGATTAAGAATGCTTCTTAAAACGCGATATCGCATCTCATTTCTATGTTTCATGGTAAGATATAACATGATTTGCGAAGTGTCATGTATTCCTCGTCTACACTTCAAATGAATGTGAACGCGATACTTCCTCGCTAGGAAATAGCGTTTGCAGATGTCTACGTATCGTAGCAATAGCTTTCTAATGCTTCTTAAAACGCGATATCGCATCTCATTTCTATGTTTCATGATAAGATATAATATGATTTGCGAAGTGTTATGTATTCCTCGTCTACACTTCAAATGAATGTAAATGCGACACTTCCTTGCTAGGAAATAGCGTCTGCATATGTCTAGGTATCGTAGCGATAGAGCTCTAATGCTTCTTAAAACGCGATATCGCATCTCATTTCTACGTTTCATGGTAAGATATAATATGATTTGCGAAGTGTTATGTATTCCTCGCCTACACTTCAAATGAATGAAAATGCGACACTTCCTTGCAAGGAAATAGCGTTTGCAGATGTCTACGTATCGTAGCAATAGAGCTCATATGATTCTTAAAACGCGATATCGCATCTCATTTCTATGTTTCATGGTAAGATGTAATATGATTTGCGAAGTGTTATGTATTCCTCCTCTACACTTCAAATGAATGTAAATGCGACACTTCCTAGCTTGGAAATAGCGTCTGCAGATGTCTAGGTATCGTAGCAATAGAGTTCTAATGCTTCTTAAAACGCGATATCGCATCTCATTTCTATGTTTCATGGTAAGATGTAATATGATTTGCGAAGTGTTATGTATTCCTCGTCTACACTTCAAATGAATGTGAATGCTATACTTCCTCGCTAGGTAATAGCGTTTGCAGATGTCTACGTATCGTACCAACAGCTTTCTAATGCTTCTTAAAACGCGATATCGCATCTCATTTCCATGTTTCATGGTAAGATATAATATGATTTGCGAAGTGTTATGTACTCCTCCTCTACACTTCAAATGAATGTAAATGCGACACCTCCTTTCAAGGAAATAGCGTTTGCAGTTGTCTACCTATCGTAGCAATAGTGTTGAAATGCTTTTTAAAACGAGATGTCGCATCTCATTTCAATGTTTCGTGGTAAGATATAATATGATTTGCGAAGTGTTATGTATTCCTCGTCTACACTTCAAATGAATGTGAATGCGACACTTCCTCGCTAGGAAATAGCGTTACCAGATGTCTACGTATCGTAGAAATAGCTTTCTAATGCTTCTTAAAACGCGATATCGCATCTCATTTCTATGTTTCATGGTAAGATATAATATGATTTGCGAAGTGTCATGTATTCCTCGTCTACACTTCAAATGAATGAAAATGCGACACTTCCTTGCAAGGAAATAGCGTTTGCAGATGTCTACGTATCGTAGCAATAGATTTCTAATGCTTCTTAAAGCGCGATATCGCATCTCATTTCTATGTTTCATGGTAAGATATAACATGATTTGCGAAGTGTTATGTATTCCTCGTCTACACTTCAAATGAATGTGAATGCGATACTTCCTCGCTAGGAAATAGCGTTTGCAGATGTCTACGTATCGTAGCAGTAGCTTTCTAATGCTTCTTAAAACGAGATATTGCATCTCATTTCTATGTTTCATGGTAAGATATAATATGATTTGCGAAGTGTTATGTATTCCTCGTCTACACTTCAAATGAATGTAAAGCGACACTTCCTTGCTAGGAAATAGCGTCTGCAGATGTCTACGTATCGTAGCGATAGAGTTCTAATGCTTCTTAAAACGCGATATCGCATCTCATTTCTATGTTTCATGGTAAGATATAATATGATTTGCGAAGTGTTATGTATTCCTCGTCTACACTTCAAATGAATGTAAATGCGACACTTCCTTGCAAAGAAATAGCGTTTGCAGATGTCTACGTATCGTAGCAATAGATATCTAATGCTTCTTAAAACGCGATATCGCATCTCATTTCTACGTTTCATGGTAAGATATAATATGATTTGCGAAGTGTTATGTTTTCCTCGTCTACACTTCAAATGAATGAAAATGCGACACTTCCTTGCAAGGAAATAGCGTTTGCAGATGTCTACGTATCGTAGCAATAGAGCTCATATGATTCTTAAAACGCGATATCGCATCTCATTTCTATGTTTCATGGTAAGATGTAATATGATTTGCGAAGTGTTATGTATTCCTCCTCTACACTTCAAATGAATGTAAATGCGAAACTTCCTAGCTTGGAAATAGCGTCTGCAGATGTCTAGGTATCGTAGCAATAGATTTCTAATGCTTCTTAAAACGCGATATCGCATCTCATTTCTATGTTTCATGGTAAGATGTAATATGATTTGCGAAGTGTTATGTATTCCTCGTCTAGACTTCAAATGAATGTGAATGCGATACTTCCTCGCTAGGTAATAGCGTTTGCAGATGTCTACGTATCGTAGCAATAGTGTTCTAATGCTTTTTAAAACGAGATATCGCATCTCATTTCAATGTTTCAGGGTAAGATATAATATGACTTGCGAAGTGTTATGTATTCCTCGTCTACACTTCAAATGAATGTGAATGCGACACTTCCTCGCTAAGAAATAGCGTTTGCAGATGTCTACGTATCGTAGCAATAGCTTTCTAATGCTTCTTAAAACGCGATATCGCATCTCATTTCTATGTTTCATGGTAAGGTATAATATGATTTGTTAAGTGTTATGTATTTCTCGTCTACACTTCAAATGAATGTAAATGCGACACTTCCTTGCTAGGAAATAGCGTCTGCAGATGTCTAGGTATCGTAGCGATAGAGTTCTAATGCTTCTTAAAACGAGATATTGCATCTCATATCTGTGTTTCATGATAAGATATAATATTCATTGCGAACTGTTATGCATTCCTCGTCTACGATTAAAATGAAAGTAAATGCGACACTTCCTTGCAAGGAAATAACGATTGCAGATGTCTACGTATCCTAGCAATAGCTTTCTAGTGCTTCTTAAAACGCGATATCGCATCTCATTTCTATGTTTCATGGTAAGATATAATATGATTTGCGAAGTGTTATGTATTCCTCGTCTACACTTCAAATGAATGTAAATGCGACACTTCCTAGCAAGGAAATAGCGTTTGCAGATGTCTACGTACCGTAGCAATAGAATTATAATGCTTCTTAAAACGCGATATCGCATCTCATTTCTATGATTCATGGTAAGATATAACATGATTTGCGAAGCGTCATGTATTCCTCGTCTACACTTCAAATGAATGTGAATGCGATACTTCCTCGCCAGGAAATAGCGTTTGCAGATGTCTACGTATCGTGGCAATAGCTTTCTAATGCTCCTTAAAACGCGATATCGCATCTCATTTCTATGTTTCATGGTAAGATATAATATGATTTGTTAAGTGTTATGTATTTCTCGTCTACACTTCAAATGAATGTAAATGCGACACTTCCTTGCAAGGAAATAGCGTTTGCAGATGTCTACGTATCGGAAGCAATAGAGTTCAAATGCTTCTTGGAACGAGATATTGCATCTCATATCTGTGTTTCATGATAAGATATAATATTCATTGCGAAGTATTATGCATTCCTCGTCTACGATTCAAATGAAAGTAAATGCGAAACTTCCTTGCAAGGAAATAACGATTGCAGATGTCTACGTATCGTAGCAATAGCTTTCTAATGCTTCTTAAAACGCGATATCGCATCTCATTTCTATGTTTCATGGTAAGATATAATATGATTTGCGAAGTGTTATGTATTCCTCGTCTACACTTCAAATGAATGTAAATGCGACACTTCCTTGCAAGGAAATAGCGTTTGCAGATGTCTACGTATCGTAGCAATAGAGCTCATATGATTCTTAAAACGCGATATCGCATCTCATTTCTATGTTTCATGGTAAGATGTAATATGATTTGCGAAGTGTTATGTATTCCTCCTCTACACTTCAAATGAATGTAAATGCGACACTTCCTAGCTTGGAAATAGCGTCTGCAGAGGTCTAGGTATCGTAGCAATAGGGTTCTAATGCTTCTTAAAACGCGATATCGCATCTCATTTCTATGTTTCATGGTAAGATATAATATGATTTGCGAAGTGTTATGTATTCCTCGTCTACACTTCAAATGAATGTAAATGCGACACTTCCTAGCAAGGAAATAGCGTTTGCAGATGTCTACGTACCGTAGCAATAGATTTATAATGCTTCTTAAAACGCGATATCGCATCTCATTTCTATGATTCATGGTAAGATATAACATGATTTGCGAAGTGTCATGTATTCCTCGTCTACACTTCAAATGAATGTGAATGCGATACTTCCTCGCCAGGAAATAGCGTTTGCAGATCTCTACGTATCGTGGCAATAGCTTTCTAATGCTCCTTAAAACGCGATATCGCATCTCATTTCTATGTTTCATGGTAAGATATAATATGATTTGTTAAGTGTTATGTATTTCTCGTCTACACTTCGAATGAATGTAAATGCGACACTTCCTTGCAAGGAAATAGCGTTTGCAGATGTCTACGTATCGGAAGCAATAGAGTTCCAATGCTTCTTAGAACGAGATATTGCATCTCATATCTGTGTTTCATGATAAGATATAATATTCATTGCGAAGTATTATGCATTCCTCGTCTACGATTCAAATGAAAGTAAATGCGACACTTCCTTGCAAGGAAATAACGATTGCAGATGTCTACGTATCGTAGCAATAGCTTTCTAATGCTTCTTAAAACGCGATATCGTATCTCATTTCTATGTTTCATGGTAAGATATAATATGATTTGCGAAGTGTTATGTATTCCTCGTCTAAACTTCAAATGAATGTGAATGCGACACATCCTCGCTAGGAAATAGCGTTTGCAGATGTCTACGTATTGTAGCAATAGCTTTCTAATGCTTCTTTAAACGCGATATCGCATCTCATTTCCATGTTCCATGGTAAGATATAATATGATTTGCGAAGTGTTATGTATTCCTCGTCTACACTTCAAATGAATGTAAATGCGACACTTCTTTGCAAGGAAATAGCGCTTGCAGATATCTACCTATCGTAGCAATAGGGTTCTAATGCTTCTTAAAACGCGAAATCGCATCTAATTTCTATGTTTCATGGTAAGATATAATATGATTTGCGTAGTGTTATGTATTCCTCGTCTACACTTCAAATGAATGTAAATGCGACACTTCCTTGCAAAGAAATAGCGTTTGCAGATGTCTACGTATCGTAGCAATAGATTTCTAATGCTCCTTAAAACGCGATATCGCATCTCATTTCTATGTTTCATGGTAAGGTATAATATGATTTGTTAAGTGTTATGTATTTCTCGTCTACACTTCAAGAGAATGTAAATGCGACACTTCCTTGCAAGGAAGTAGCGTTTGCAGATGTCTACGTATCGAAACAATAGAATTTAAATGCTTCTTAAAACGAGATATTGCATCTCATATCTGTGTTTCATGATAAGATATAATATTCATTGCGAAGTGTTATGCATTCCTCGTCTACGATTCAAATGAAAGTAAATGCGACACTTCCTTGCAAGGAAATAACGATTGCAGATGTCTACGTATCGTAGCAATAGCTTTCTAATGCTTCTTAAAACGCGATATCGCATCTCATTTCTATGTTTCATGGTAAGATATAATATGATTTGCGAAGTGTTATGTATTCCTCGTCTACACTTCAAATGAATGTAAATGCGACACTTCCTTGCTGGGAAATAGCGTCTGCAGATGTCTAGGTATCGTAGCGATAGAGTTCTAATGCTTCTTAAAACGCGATATCGCATCTCATTTCTATGTTTCATGGTAAGATATAATATGATTTGCGAAGTGTTATGTATTCCTCGTCTACACTTCAAATGAATGAAAATGCGACACTTCCTTGCAAGGAAATAGCGTTTGCAGATGTCTACGTATCGTAGCGATAGAGTTCTAATGCTTCTTAAAACGCGATATCGCATCTCATTTCTATGTTTCATGGTAAGATATAATATGATTTGCGAAGTGTTATGTATTCCTCGTCTACACTTCAAATGAATGTAAATGCGACACTTCCTTGCAAAGAAATAGCGTTTGCAGATGTCTACGTATCGTGGCAATAGCTTTCTAATGCTTCTTAAAACGCGATATCGCATCTCATTTCTATGTTTCATGGTAAGATATAATATGATTTGTTAAGTGTTATGTATTTCTCGTCTACACTTCAAATGAATGTAAATGCGACACTTCCTTGCAAGGAAATAGCGTTTGCAGATGTCTACGTATCGTAGCAATAGAGCTCATATGATTCTTAAAACGCGATATCGCATCTCATTTCTATGTTTCATGGTAAGATGTAATATGATTTGCGAAGTGTTATGTATTCCTCCTCTACACTTCAAATGAATGTAAATGCGACACTTCCTAGCTTGGAAATAGCGTCTGCAGATGTCTAGGTATCGTAGCAATAGAGTTCTAATGCTTCTTAAAACGCGATATCGCATCTCATTTCTATGTTTCATGGTAAGATGAAATATGATTTGCGAAGTGTTATGTATTCCTCGTCTACACTTCAAATGAATGTGAATGCGATACTTCCCCGCTAGGTAATAGCGTTTGCAGATGTCTACGTATCGTAGCAATAGTGTTCTAATGCTTTTTAAAACGAGATATCGCATCTCATTTCAATGTTTCATGGTAAGATATAATATGATTTGCGAAGTGTTATGTATTCCTCGTCTACACTTCAAATGAATGTGAATGCGACACTTCCTCGCTAAGAAATAGCGTTTGCAGATGTCTACGTATCGTAGCAATAGCTTTCTAATGCTTCTTAAAACGCGATATCGCATCTCATTTCTATGTTTCATGGTAAGATATAATATGATTTGTTAAGTGTTATGTATTTCTCGTCTACACTTCAAATGAATGTAAATGCGACACTTCCTTGCTAGGAAATAGCGTCTGCAGATGTCTAGGTATCGTAGCGATAGAGTTCTAATGCTTCTTAAAACGAGATATTGCATCTCATATCTGTGTTTCATGATAAGATATAATATTCATTGCGAACTGTTATGCATTCCTCGTCTACGATTAAAATGAAAGTAAATGCGACACTTCCTTGCAAGGAAATAACGATTGCAGATGTCTACGTATCCTAGCAATAGCTTTCTAGTGCTTCTTAAAACGCGATATCGCATCTCATTTCTATGTTTCATGGTAAGATATAATATGATTTGCGAAGTGCTATGTATTCCTCGTCTACACTTCAAATGAATGTAAATGCGACACTTCCTAGCAAGGAAATAGCGTTTGCAGATGTCTACGTACCGTAGCAATAGATTTATAATGCTTCTTAAAACGCGATATCGCATCTCATTTCTATGATTCATGGTAAGATATAACATGATTTGCGAAGCGTCATGTATTCCTCGTCTACACTTCAAATGAATGTGAATGCGATACTTCCTCGCCAGGAAATAGCGTTTGCAGATGTCTACGTATCGTGGCAAAAGCTTTCTAATGCTCCTTAAAACGCGATATCGCATCTCATTTCTATGTTTCATGGTAAGATATAATATGATTTGTTAAGTGTTATGTATTTCTCGTCTACACTTCAAATGAATGTAAATGCGACACTTCCTTGCAAGGAAATAGCGTTTGCAGATGTCTACGTATCGGAAGCAATAGAGTTCAAATGCTTCTTGGAACGAGATATTGCATCTCATATCTGTGTTTCATGATAAGATATAATATTCATTGCGAAGTATTATGCATTCCTCGTCTACGATTCAAATGAAAGTAAATGCGAAACTTCCTTGCAAGGAAATAACGATTGCAGATGTCTACGTATCGTAGCAATAGCTTTCTAATGCTTCTTAAAACGCGATATCGCATCTCATTTCTATGTTTCATGGTAAGGTATAATATGATTTGCGAAGTGTTATGTATTCCTCGTCTACACTTCAAATGAATGTAAATGCGACACTTCCTTGCAAGGAAATAGCGTTTGCAGATGTCTACGTATCGTAGCAATAGAGCTCATATGATTCTTAAAACGCGATATCGCATCTCATTTCTATGTTTCATGGTAAGATGTAATATGATTTGCGAAGTGTTATGTATTCCTCCTCTACACTTCAAATGAATGTAAATGCGACACTTCCTAGCTTGGAAATAGCGTCTGCAGATGTTTAGGTATCGTAGCAATAGGGTTCTAATGCTTCTTAAAACGCGATATCGCATCTCATTTCTATGTTTCATGGTAAGATATAATATGATTTGCGAAGTGTTATGTATTCCTCGTCTACACTTCAAATGAATGTAAATGCGACACTTCCTAGCAAGGAAATAGCGTTTGCAGATGTCTACGTACCGTAGCAATAGATTTATAATGCTTCTTAAAACGCGATATCGCATCTCATTTCTATGATTCATGGTAAGATATAACATGATTTGCGAAGTGTCATGTATTCCTCGTCTACACTTCGAATGAATGTGAATGCGATACTTCCTCGCCAGGAAATAGCGTTTGCAGATGTCTACGTATCGTGGCAATAGCTTTCTAATGCTCCTTAAAACGCGATATCGCATCTCATTTCTATGTTTCATGGTAAGATATAATATGATTTGCGAAGTGTTATGTATTCCTCGTCTACACTTCAAATGAATATAAATGCGACACTTCCTTGCTAGTAAATAGCGTCTGCTGATGTCTAGGTATCGTAGCGATAGTGTTCTAATGCTTCTTAAAATGCGATATCGTATCTCATTTCTATGTTTCATGGTAAGATATAATATGATTTGCGAAGTGTTATGTATTCCTCGTCTAAACTTCAAATGAATGTGAATGCGACACATCCTCGCTAGGAAATAGCGTTTGCAGATGTCTACGTATTGTAGCAATAGCTTTCTAATGCTTCTTTAAACGCGATATCGCATCTCATTTCCATGTTCCATGGTAAGATATAATATGATTTGCGAAGTGTTATGTATTCCTCGTCTCCACTTTAAATGAATGTAAATGCGACACTTCTTTGCAAGGAAATAGCGCTTGCAGATATCTACCTATCGTAGCAATAGGGTTCTAATGCTTCTTAAAACGCGAAATCGCATCTAATTTCTATGTTTCATGGTAAGATATAATATGATTTGCGTAGTGTTATGTATTTCTCGTCTACACTTCAAATGAATGTAAATGCGACACTTCCTTGCAAGGAAATAGCGTTTGCAGATGTCTACGTATCGTAGCAATAGAGCTCATATGATTCTTAAAACGCGATATCGCATCTCATTTCTATGTTTCATGGTAAGATGTAATATGATTTGCGAAGTGTTATGTATTCCTCCTCTACACTTCAAATGAATGTAAATGCGACACTTCCTAGCTTGGAAATAGCGTCTGCAGATGTCTAGGTATCGTAGCAATAGAGTTCTAATGCTTCTTAAAACGCGATATCGCATCTCATTTCTATGTTTCATGGTAAGATGTAATATGATTTGCGAAGTGTTATGTATTCCTCGTCTACACTTCAAATGAATGTGAATGCGATACTTCCTCGCTAGGTAATAGCGTTTGCAGATGTCTACGTATCGTAGCAATAGTGTTCTAATGCTTTTTAAAACGAGATATCGCATCTCATTTCAATGTTTCATGGTAAGATATAATATGATTTGCGAAGTGTTATGTATTCCTCGTCTACACTTCAAATGAATGTGAATGCGACACTTCCTCGCTAAGAAATAGCGTTTGCAGATGTCTACGTATCGTAGCAATAGCTTTCTAATGCTTCTTAAAACGCGATATCGCATCTCATTTCTATGTTTCATGGTAAGATATAATATGATTTGTTAAGTGTTATGTATTTCTCGTCTACACTTCAAATGAATGTAAATGCGACACTTCCTTGCTAGGAAATAGCGTCTGCAGATGTCTAGGTATCGTAGCGATAGAGTTCTAATGCTTCTTAAAACGAGATATTGCATCTCATATCTGTGTTTCATGATAAGATATAATATTCATTGCGAACTGTTATGCATTCCTCGTCTACGATTAAAATGAAAGTAAATGCGACACTTCCTTGCAAGGAAATAACGATTGCAGATGTCTACGTATCCTAGCAATAGCTTTCTAGTGCTTCTTAAAACGCGATATCGCATCTCATTTCTATGTTTCATGGTAAGATATAATATGATTTGCGAAGTGTTATGTATTCCTCGTCTACACTTCAAATGAATGTAAATGCGACACTTCCTAGCAAGGAAATAGCGTTTGCAGATGTCTACGTACCGTAGCAATAGATTTATAATGCTTCTTAAAACGCGATATCGCATCTCATTTCTATGTTTCATGGTAAGATATAATATGATTTGCGAAGTGTTATGTATTCCTCGTCTACACTTCAAATGAATGTAAATGCGACACTTCCTTGCAAGGAAATAGCGTTTGCAGATGTCTACGTATCGTAGCAATAGAGCTCATATGATTCTTAAAACGCGATATCGCATCTCATTTCTATGTTTCATGGTAAGATGTAATATGATTTGCGAAGTGTTATGTATTCCTCCTCTGCACTTCAAATGAATGTAAATGCGACACTTCCTAGCTTGGAAATAGCGTCTGCAGATGTCTAGGTATCGTAGCAATAGGGTTCTAATGCTTCTTAAAACGCGATATCGCATCTCATTTCTATGTTTCATGGTAAGATATAATATGATTTGCGAAGTGTTATGTATTCCTCGTCTACACTTCAAATGAATGTAAATGCGACACTTCCTAGCAAGGAAATAGCGTTTGCAGATGTCTACGTACCGTAGCAATAGATTTATAATGCTTCTTAAAACGCGATATCGCATCTCATTTCTATGATTCATGGTAAGATATAACATGATTTGCGAAGTGTCATGTATTCCTCGTCTACACTTCAAATGAATGTGAATGCGATACTTCCTCGCCAGGAAATAGCGTTTGCAGATGTCTACGTATCGTGGCAATAGCTTTCTAATGCTCCTTAAAACGCGATATCGCATCTCATTTCTATGTTTCATGGTAAGATATAATATGATTTGCGAAGTGTTATGTATTCCTCGTCTATACTTCAAATGAATGTAAATGCGACACTTCCTTGCTAGTAAATAGCGTCTGCTGATGTCTAGGTATCGTAGCGATAGTGTTCTAATGCTTCTTAAAATGCGATATCGTATCTCATTTCTATGTTTCATGGTAAGATATAATATGATTTGCGAAGTGTTATGTATTCCTCGTCTAAACTTCAAATGAATGTGAATGCGACACATTCTCGCTAAGAAATAGCGTTTGCAGATGTCTACGTATCGTAGCAATAGAGTTCTAATGCTTCTTAAAACGCGATATCGCCTCTCATTTCTATGTTTCATGGTAAGATACAATATGATTTGCGAAGTGTTATTTATTCCTCGTCTACACTTCATATGAATGTAAATGCGACACTTCCTTGCAAGGAAATAGCGTTTGCAGATGTCTACGCATCGTAGCAATAGATTTCTAATGCTTCTTAAAACGCGATATCGCATCTCATTTCTATGTTTCATGGTAAGATATAATATGATTTGTGAAGTGTTATGTATTCTTCGTCTACACTTCGAAGGAATGTAAATGCGACACTTCCTTGCAAGGAGATAGCGATTGCAGATATCTACCTATCGTAGCAATAGTGTTCTAATGCTTCTTAAAACGCGATATCGCATCTCATTTCTATGTTTCATGGTAAGATATAATATGATTTGCGAAGTGTTATGTATTCCTCGTCTACACTTCAAATGAATGTAAATGCGACAGTTCCTTGCTAGGAAATAGCGTCTGCAGATGTCTAGGTATCGTAGCAATAGAGTTCAAATGCTTCTTAAAACGAGATATCGCATCTCATTTCTATGTTTCATGGTAAAATATAATATGATTTGCGAAGTGTTATGTATTCCTCGTCTACACTTCAAATGAATGTAAATGCGACACTTCCTTGCAAGGAAATAGCGTTTGCAGATGTCTACGTATCGTAGCAATAGAGCTCATATGATTCTTAAAACGCGATATCGCATCTCATTTCTATGTTTCATGGTAAGATGTAATATGATTTGCGAAGTGTTATGTATTCCTCCTCTACACTTCAAATGAATGTAAATGCGACACTTCCTAGCTTGGAAATAGCGTCTGCAGATGTCTAGGTATCGTAGCAATAGGGTTCTAATGCTTCTTAAAACGCGATATCGCATCTCATTTCTATGTTTCATGGTAAGATATAATATGATTTGCGAAGTGTTATGTATTCCTCGTCTACACTTCAAATGAATGTAAATGCGACACTTCCTAGCAAGGAAATAGCGTTTGCAGATGTCTACGTACCGTAGCAATAGATTTATAATGCTTCTTAAAACGCGATATCGCATCTCATTTCTATGTTTCATGGTAAGATATAATATGATTTGCGAAGTGTTATGTATTCCTCGTCTACACTTCAAATGAATGTAAATGCGACACTTCCTTGCTGGGAAATAGCGTCTGCAGATGTCTAGGTATCGTAGCGATAGAGTTCTAATGCTTCTTAAAACGCGATATCGCATCTCATTTCTATGTTTCATGGTAAGATATAATATGATTTGCGAAGTGTTATGTATTCCTCGTCTACACTTCAAATGAATGAAAATGCGACACTTCCTTGCAAGGAAATAGCGTTTGCAGATGTCTACGTATCGTAGCGATAGAGTTCTAATGCTTCTTAAAACGCGATATCGCATCTCATTTCTATGTTTCATGGTAAGATATAATATGATTTGCGAAGTGTTATGTATTCCTCGTCTACACTTCAAATGAATGTAAATGCGACACTTCCTTGCAAAGAAATAGCGTTTGCAGATGTCTACGTATCGTGGCAATAGCTTTCTAATGCTTCCTAAAACGCGATATCGCATCTCATTTCTATGTTTCATGGTAAGATATAATATGATTTGTTAAGTGTTATGTATTTCTCGTCTACACTTCAAATGAATGTAAATGCGACACTTCCTTGCAAGGAAATAGCGTTTGCAGATGTCTACGTATCGTAGCAATAGAGCTCATATGATTCTTAAAACGCGATATCGCATCTCATTTCTATGTTTCATGGTAAGATGTAATATGATTTGCAAAGTGTTATGTATTCCTCCTCTACACTTCAAATGAATGTAAATGCGACACTTCCTAGCTTGGAAATAGCGTCTGCAGATGTCTAGGTATCGTAGCAATAGAGTTCTAATGCTTCTTAAAACGCGATATCGCATCTCATTTCTATGTTTCATGGTAAGATGTAATATGATCTGCGAAGTGTTATGTATTCCTCGTCTACACTTCAAATGAATGTGAATGCGATACTTCCTCGCTAGGTAATAGCGTTTGCAGATGTCTACGTATCGTAGCAATAGTGTTCTAATGCTTTTTAAAACGAGATATCGCATCTCATTTCAATGTTTCATGGTAAGATATAATATGATTTGCGAAGTGTTATGTATTCCTCGTCTACACTTCAAATGAATGTGAATGCGACACTTCCTCGCTAAGAAATAGCGTTTGCAGATGTCTACGTATCGTAGCAATAGCTTTCTAATGCTTCTTAAAACGCGATATCGCATCTCATTTCTATGTTTCATGGTAAGATATAATATGATTTGTTAAGTGTTATGTATTTCTCGTCTACACTTCAAATGAATGTAAATGCGACACTTCCTTGCTAGGAAATAGCGTCTGCAGATGTCTAGGTATCGTAGCGATAGAGTTCTAATGCTTCTTAAAACGAGATATTGCATCTCATATCTGTGTTTCATGATAAGATATAATATTCATTGCGAACTGTTATGCATTCCTCGTCTACGATTAAAATGAAAGTAAATGCGACACTTCCTTGCAAGGAAATAACGATTGCAGATGTCTACGTATCCTAGCAATAGCTTTCTAGTGCTTCTTAAAACGCGATATCGCATCTCATTTCTATGTTTCATGGTAAGATATAATATGATTTGCGAAGTGTTATGTATTCCTCGTCTACACTTCAAATGAATGTAAATGCGACACTTCCTAGCAAGGAAATAGCGTTTGCAGATGTCTACGTACCGTAGCAATAGATTTATAATGCTTCTTAAAACGCGATATCGCATCTCATTTCTATGATTCATGGTAAGATATAACATGATTTGCGAAGCGTCATGTATTTCTCGTCTACACTTCAAATGAATGTGAATGCGATACTTCCTCGCCAGGAAATAGCGTTTGCAGATGTCTACGTATCGTGGCAATAGCTTTCTAATGCTCCTTAAAACGCGATATCGCATCTCATTTCTATGTTTCATGGTAAGATATAATATGATTTGTTAAGTGTTATGTATTTCTCGTCTACACTTCAAATGAATGTAAATGCGACACTTCCTTGCAAGGAAATAGCGTTTGCAGATGTCTACGTATCGGAAGCAATAGAGATCAAATGCTTCTTGGAACGAGATATTGCATCTCATATCTGTGTTTCATGATAAGATATAATATTCATTGCGAAGTATTATGCATTCCTCGTCTACGATTCAAATGAAAGTAAATGCGAAACTTCCTTGCAAGGAAATAACGATTGCAGATGTCTACGTATCGTAGCAATAGCTTTCTAATGCTTCTTAAAACGCGATATCGCATCTCATTTCTATGTTTCATGGTAAGATATAATATGATTTGCGAAGTGTTATGTATTCCTCGTCTACACTTCAAATGAATGTAAATGCGACACTTCCTTGCAAGGAAATAGCGTTTGCAGATGTCTACGTATCGTAGCAATAGAGCTCATATGATTCTTAAAACGCGATATCGCATCTCATTTCTATGTTTCATGGTAAGATGTAATATGATTTGCGAAGTGTTATGTATTCCTCCTCTGCACTTCAAATGAATGTAAATGCGACACTTCCTAGCTTGGAAATATCGTTTGCAGATGTCTACGTATCGTGGCAATAGCTTTCTAATGCTCCTTAAAACGCGATATCGCATCTCATTTCTATGTTTCATGGTAAGATATAATATGATTTGCGAAGTGTTATGTATTCCTCGTCTACACTTCAAATGAATGTAAATGCGACACTTCCTTGCTAGTAAATAGCGTCTGCTGATGTCTAGGTATCGTAGCGATAGTGTTCTAATGCTTCTTAAAATGCGATATCGTATCTCATTTCTATGTTTCATGGTAAGATATAATATGATTTGCGAAGTGTTAAGTATTCCTCGTCTAAACTTCAAATGAATGTGAATGCGACACATTCTCGCTAGGAAATAGCGTTTGCAGATGTCTACGTATTGTAGCAATAGCTTTCTAATGCTTCTTTAAACGCGATATCGCATCTCATTTCCATGTTCCATGGTAAGGTATAATATGATTTGTTAAGTGTTATGTATTTCTCGTCTACACTTCAAAAGAATGTAAATGCGACACTTCCTTGCAAGGAAGTAGCGTTTGCAGATGTCTACGTATCGAAACAATAGAATTTAAATGCTTCTTAAAACGAGATATTGCATCTCATATCTGTGTTTCATGATAAGATATAATATTCATTGCGAAGTGTTATGCATTCCTCGTCTACGATTCAAATGAAAGTAAATGCGACACTTCCTTGCAAGGAAATAACGATTGCAGATGTCTACGTATCGTAGCAATAGCTTTCTAATGCTTCTTAAAACGCGATATCGCATCTCATTTCTATGTTTCATGGTAAGATATAATATGATTTGCGAAGTGTTTTGTATTCCTCGTCTACACATCAAATGAATGTGAATGCGACACTTCCTCGCTAGGAAATAGCGTTTGCAGATGTCTACGTATCGTAGCAATAGATTTCTAATGCTTCTTAAAACGCGATATCGCATCTCATTTCTATGTTTCATGGTAAGATATAATATAATTTGCGAAGTGTCATGTATTCCTTGTCCACACTTCAAATGAATGTAAATGCGACACATCCTTGCAAGGAAATAGCGTTTGCAGATGTCTAGGTATCGTAGCAATAGAGTTCTAATGCTTCTTAAAACGCGATATCGCCTCTCATTTCTATGTTTCATGGTAAGATATAATATGATTTGCGAAGTGTTATGTATTCTTCGTCTACACTTCGAAGGAATGTAAATGCGACACTTCCTTGCAAGGAGATAGCGATTGCAGATATCTACCTATCGTAGCAATAGTGTTCTAATGCTTCTTAAAACGCGATATCGCATCTCATTTCTATGTTTCATGGTAAGATATAATATGATTTGCGAAGTGTTATGTATTCCTCGTCTACACTTCAAATGAATGTAAATGCGACAGTTCCTTGCTAGGAAATAGCGTCTGCAGATGTCTAGGTATCGTAGCAATAGAGTTCAAATGCTTCTTAAAACGAGATATCGCATCTCATTTCTATGTTTCATGGTAAAATATAATATGATTTGCGAAGTGTTATGTATTCCTCGTCTACACTTCAAATGAATGTAAATGCGACACTTCCTTGCAAAGAAATAGCGTTTGCAGATGTCTACGTATCGTAGCAATAGATTTCTAATGCTCCTTAAAACGCGATATCGCATCTCATTTCTATGTTTCATGGTAAGGTATAATATGATTTGTTAAGTGTTATGTATTTCTCGTCTACACTTCAAAAGAATGTAAATGCGACACTTCCTTGCAAGGAAGTAGCGTTTGCAGATGTCTACGTATCGAAACAATAGAATTTAAATGCTTCTTAAAACGAGATATTGCATCTCATATCTGTGTTTCATGATAAGATATAATATTCATTGCGAAGTGTTATGCATTCCTCGTCTACGATTCAAATGAAAGTAAATGCGACACTTCCTTGCAAGGAAATAACGATTGCAGATGTCTACGTATCGTAGCAATAGCTTTCTAATGCTTCTTAAAACGCGATATCGCATCTCATTTCTATGTTTCATGGTAAGATATAATATGATTTGCGAAGTGTTATGTATTCCTCGTCTACACTTCAAATGAATGTAAATGCGACACTTCCTTGCTGGGAAATAGCGTCTGCAGATGTCTAGGTATCGTAGCGATAGAGTTCTAATGCTTCTTAAAACGCGATATCGCATCTCATTTCTATGTTTCATGGTAAGATATAATATGATTTGCGAAGTGTTATGTATTCCTCGTCTACACTTCAAATGAATGAAAATGCGACACTTCCTTGCAAGGAAATAGCGTTTGCAGATGTCTACGTATCGTAGCGATAGGGTTCTAATGCTTCTTAAAACGCGATATCGCATCTCATTTCTATGTTTCATGGTAAGATATAATATGATTTGCGAAGTGTTATGTATTCCTCGTCTACACTTCAAATGAATGTAAATGCGACACTTCCTTGCAAAGAAATAGCGTTTGCAGATGTCTACGTATCGTGGCAATAGCTTTCTAATGCTTCTTAAAACGCGATATCGCATCTCATTTCTATGTTTCATGGTAAGATATAATATGATTTGTTAAGTGTTATGTATTTCTCGTCTACACTTCAAATGAATGTAAATGCGACACTTCCTTGCAAGGAAATAGCGTTTGCAGATGTCTACGTATCGTAGCAATAGAGCTCATATGATTCTTAAAACGCGATATCGCATCTCATTTCTATGTTTCATGGTAAGATGTAATATGATTTGCGAAGTGTTATGTATTCCTCCTCTACACTTCAAATGAATGTAAATGCGACACTTCCTAGCTTGGAAATAGCGTCTGCAGATGTCTAGGTATCGTAGCAATAGAGTTCTAATGCTTCTTAAAACGCGATATCGCATCTCATTTCTATGTTTCATGGTAAGATATAATATGATTTGCGAAGTGTTATGTATTCCTCGTCTACACTTCAAATGAATGTAAATGCGACACTTCCTTGCAAAGAAATAGCGTTTGCAGATATCTACGTATCGTAGCAATAGATATCTAATGCTTCTTAAAACGCGATATCGCATCCCATTTCTATGTTTCATGGTAAGATATAATATGATTTGCGAAGTGTCATGTATTCTTCGTCTACACTTCAAATGAATGTAAATGCGACACTTCCTAGCAAGGAAATAGCGTTTGCAGATGTCTACGTACCGTAGCAATAGATTTATAATGCTTCTTAAAACGCGATATCGCATCTCATTTCTATGATTCATGGTAAGATATAACATGATTTGCGAAGTGTCATGTATTCCTCGTCTACACTTCAAATGAATGTGAATGCGATACTTCCTCGCCAGGAAATAGCGTTTGCAGATGTCTACGTATCGTGGCAATAGCTTTCTAATGCTCCTTAAAACGCGATATCGCATCTCATTTCTATGTTTCATGGTAAGATATAATATGATTTGTTAAGTGTTATGTATTTCTCGTCTACACTTCGAATGAATGTAAATGCGACACTTCCTTGCAAGGAAATAGCGTTTGCAGATGTCTACGTATCGGAAGCAATAGAGTTCAAATGCTTCTTAGAACGAGATATTGCATCTCATATCTGTGTTTCATGATAAGATATAATATTCATTGCGAAGTATTATGCATTCCTCGTCTACGATTCAAATGAAAGTAAATGCGACACTTCCTTGCAAGGAAATAACGATTGCAGATGTCTACGTATCGTAGCAATAGCTTTCTAATGCTTCTTAAAACGCGATATCGCATCTCATTTCTATGTTTCATGATAAGATATAATATGATTTGCGAAGTGTTATGTATTCCTCGTCTACACTTCAAATGAATGTAAATGCGACACTTCCTTGCTAGTAAACAGCGTCTGCTGATGTCTAGGTATCGTAGCGATAGTGTTCTAATGCTTCTTAAAATGCGATATCGTATCTCATTTCTATGTTTCATGGTAAGATATAATATGATTTGCGAAGTGTTATGTATTCCTCGTCTAAACTTCAAATGAATGTGAATGCGACACATCCTCGCTAGGAAATAGCGTTTGCAGATGTCTACGTATTGTAGCAATAGTGTTCTAATACTTCTTAAAACGCGAAATCGCATCTAATTTCTATGTTTCATGGTAAGATATAATATGATTTTCGTAGTGTTATGTATTCCTCGTCTACACTTCAAATGAATGTAAATGCGACACTTCCTTGCAAAGAAATAGCGTTTGCAGATGTCTACGTATCGTAGCAATAGATTTCTAATGCTCCTTAAAACGCGATATCGCATCTCATTTCTATGTTTCATGGTAAGGTATAATATGATTTGTTAAGTGTTATGTATTTCTCGTCTACACTTCAAAAGAATGTAAATGCGACACTTCCTTGCAAGGAAGTAGCGTTTGCAGATGTCTACGTATCGAAGCAATGGAGTTCAAATGCTTCTTAAAACGAGATATTGCATCTCATATCTATGTTTCATGATAAGATATAATATTCATTGCGAAGTGTTATGCATTCCGCGTCTACGATTCAAATGAATGTAAATGCGACGCTTTCTTGCAAGGAAATAGCGTTTGCAGATGTCTACGTATCGTGGCAATAGAGTTCTTATGATTCTTAAAACGCGATATCGCATCTCATTTCTATGTTTCATGGTAAGATATAATATGATTTGCGAAGTGTTTTGTATTCCTCGTCTACACATCAAATGAATGTGAATGCGACACTTCCTCGCTAGGAAATAGCGTTTGCAGATGTCTACGTATCGTAGCAATAGATTTCTAATGCTTCTTAAAACGCGATATCGCATCTCATTTCTATGTTTCATGGTAAGATATAATATGATTTGCGAAGTGTCATGTATTCCTCGTCCACACTTCAAATGAATGTAAATGCGACACATCCTTGCAAGGAAATAGCGTTTGCAGATGTCTAGGTATCGTAGCAATAGAGTTCTAATGCTTCTTAAAACGCGATATCGCCTCTCATTTCTATGTTTCATGGTAAGATACAATATGATTTGCGAAGTGTTATTTATTCCTCGTCTACACTTCATATGAATGTAATTGCGACACTTCCTTGCAAGGAAATAGCGTTTGCAGATGTCTACGCATCGTAGCAATAGATTTCTAATGCTTCTTAAAACGCGATATCGCATCTCATTTCTATGTTTCATGGTAAGATATAATATGATTTGTGAAGTGTTATGTATTCTTCGTCTACACTTCGAAGGAATGTAAATGCGACACTTCCTTGCAAGGAGATAGCGATTGCAGATATCTACCTATCGTAGCAATAGTGTTCTAATGCTTCTTAAAACGCGATATCGCATCTCATTTCTATGTTTCATGGTAAGATATAATATGATTTGCGAAGTGTTATGTATTCCTCGTCTACACTTCAAATGAATGTAAATGCGACACTTCCTTGCAAGGAAATAGAGTTTACAGATGTCCTTGTATCGAAGCAATAGAGTTCAAATGCTTCTTAAAACGAGATATTGCATCTCATATCTATGTTTCATGATAAGATATAATATTCATTGCGAAGTGTTATGCATTCCTCGTCTACGATTGAAATAGACGTAAATGTGACACTTCCTTGCTAGGAAATAGCGTTTGCAGATGTCTACGTATCGTAGCAATAGAGTTCTAATGCTTCTTAAAACGCGATATCGCATCTCATTTGTACGTTTCATGACAAGGTATAGTATTCATTGCGATGTATTATATATACCTATTATTCACTTCGAAAGAATGTAAATGCGACACTTCCTTGCATGGAAATAGCGTTTGCAGATGTCTACTTATCGTAGGGGTGGAGTTCTAATGCTTCTTAAAACGTGATATCGCATCTCATGTCTATGTTTCAAGATAAGATATAATATTCATTGCGAAGTGTTATGCATTCCTCGTCTACGATTCAAATGGATGTAAATGCGACACTTCCTTGCAAGGAGATAGCGTTTGCAGATATCTACCTATCGTAGCAATAGTGTTCTAATGCTTCTTAAAACGCGATATCGCATTACTTTTCTATGTTTCATGGTAAGATATAATATGATTTGCGAAGTGTTATGTATTCCTCGCCTACACTTCAAATGAATGTAAATGCGACACTTCCTTGCTAGGAAATAGCGCTTGCAGATGTCTACGTATCGTAGCAATAGAGTTCTAATGCATCTTAAAACGCGATATCGCATCTCATTTCTATGTTTCATGGTAAGATGCAATATGATTTGCGAAGTGTCATGTATTCCTCGTCTACACTCCAAATGAATGTAAATGCGACACATCCTTGCTAGGAAATAGCGTCTGCAGATGTCTAGGTATCGTAGCAATAGAGTTCTAATGCCTCTTAAAACGCGATATCGCATCTCATTTCTATGTTTCATGGTAAGATATAATATGATATGCGAAGTGTTATGTATTCCTCGTCTACACTTCAAATGAATGTAAATGCGACACTTCCTTGCAAGGAGATAGCGTTTGCAGATATCTACCTATCGTAGCAATAATGTTCTAATGCTTCTTAAAACGCGATATCACATCTCATTTCTATGTTTCATGGTAAGATATAATATGATTTGCGAAGTGTTATGTATTCCTCGTCTACACTTCAAATGAATGTAAATGCGACACTTCCTTGCAAGGAAATAGAGTTTACAGATGTCTATGTATCGAAGCAATAGAGTTATAATGCTTCTTAAAACGCGATATCGCATCTCATTTCTATGTTTCATGGTACGATATATTATGATTTGCGCAGTTTTGTGTATTCCTCGTCTACACTTCAAATGAATGTAAATGCGACACTTCCTTGCTAGGAAATAGCGTTTGCAGATGTTCACGTATCGTAGGGATAGAGCTCTAATGCTTCTTAAAACGTGATATCGTATCTCATTTCTATGTTTCATGATAAGGAATAATATTCATTGCGAAGTGTTATGTAAACCTCGCATTCAATTCAAAAGTATGTAAATGCTACACTTCCTTGCTAGGAAATAGCATTGGCAGATGTCTACGTATCGTAGGGATAGAGTTCTAATGCTTCTTAAAACGTGATATCGTATCTCATTTCTATGTTTCATGGTAAGATACAATATGATTTGCGAAGTGTTATTTATTCCTCGTCTACACTTCATATGAATGTAAATGCGACACTTCCTTGCAAGGAAATAGCGTTTGCAGATGTCTACGCATCGTAGCAATAGATTTCTAATGCTTCTTAAAACGCGATATCGCATCTCATTTCTATGTTTCATGGTAAGATATAATATGATTTGTGAAGTGTTATGTATTCTTCGTCTACACTTCGAAGGAATGTAAATGCGACACTTCCTTGCAAGGATATAGCGATTGCAGATATCTACCTATCGTAGCAATAGTGTTCTAATGCTTCTTAAAACGCGATATCGCATCTCATTTCTATGTTTCATGGTAAGATATAATATGATTTGCGAAGTGTTATGTATTCCTCGTCTACACTTCAAATGAATGTAAATGCGACAGTTCCTTGCTAGGAAATAGCGTCCGCAGATGTCTAGGTATCGTAGCAATAGAGTTCAAATGCTTCTTAAAACGAGATATCGCATCTCATTTCTATGTTTCATGGTAAAATATAATATGATTTGCGAAGTGTTATGTATTCCTCGTCTACACTTCAAATGAATGTAAATGCGACACTTCCTTGCAAGGAGATAGCGTTTGCAGATATCTACCTATCGTAGCAATAGTGTTCTAATGCTTCTTAAAACGCGATATCGCATCTCATTTCTATGTTCCATGGTAAGATATAATATGATTTGCGAAGTGTTATGTATTCCTCGTCTACACTTCAAATGAATGTAAATGCGACACTTCCTTGCAAGGAAATAGAGTTTACAGATGTCCTTGTATCGAAGCAATAGAGTTCAAATGCTTCTTTAAACGAGATATTGCATCTCATATCTATGTTTCATGATAAGATATAATATTCATTGCGAAGTGTTATGCATTCCTCGTCTACGATTGAAATAGACGTAAATGTGACACTTCCTTGCTAGGAAATAGCGTTTGCAGATGTCTACGTATCGTAGCAATAGAGTTCTAATGCTTCTTAAAACGCGATATCGCATCTCATTTGTACGTTTCATGACAAGGTATAGTATTCATTGCGATGTATTATATATACCTATTATTCACTTCGAAAGAATGTAAATGCGACACTTCCTTGCATGGAAATAGCGTTTGCAGATGTCTACTTATCGTAGGGGTGGAGTTCTAATGCTTCTTAAAACGTGATATCGCATCTCATATCTATGTTTCAAGATAAGATATAATATTCATTGCGAAGTGTTATGCATTCCTCGTCTACGATTCAAATGGATGTAAATGCGACACTTCCTTGCAAGGAGATAGCGTTTGCAGATATCTACCTATCGTAGCAATAGTGTTCTAATGCTTCTTAAAACGCGATATCGCATTTCTTTTCTATGTTTCATGGTAAGATATAATATGATTTGCGAAGTGTTATGTATTCCTCGCCTACACTTCAAATGAATGTAAATGCGACACTTCCTTGATAGGAAATAGCGTTTGCAGATGTCTACGTATCGTAGCAATAGAGTTCTAATGCATCTTAAAACGCGATATCGCATCTCATTTCTATGTTTCATGGTAAGATACAATATGATTTGCGAAGTGTCATGTATTCCTCGTCTACACTCCAAATGAATGTAAATGCGACACTTCCTTGCTAGGAAATAGCGTCTGCAGATGTCTAGGTATCGTAGCAATAGAGTTCTAATGCCTCTTAAAACGCGATAACGCATATCATTTCTATGTTTCATGGTAAGATATAATATGATATGCGAAGTGTTATGTATTCCTCGTCTACACTTCAAATGAATGTAAATGCGACACTTCCTTGCAAGGAGATAGCGTTTGCAGATATCTACCTATCGTAGCAATAGTGTTCTAATGCTTCTTAAAACGCGATATCGCATCTCATTTCTATGTTTCATGGTAAGATATAATATGATTTGCGAAGTGTTATGTATTCCTCGTCTACACTTCAAATGAATGTAAATGCGACACTTCCTTGCAAGGAAATAGAGTTTACAGATGTCTATGTATCGAAGCAATAGAGTTATAATGCTTCTTAAAACGCGATATCGCATCTCATTTCTATGTTTCATGGTACGATATATTATGATTTGCGCAGTTTTGTGTATTCCTCGTCTACACTTCAAATGAATGTAAATGCGACACTTCCTTGCTAGGAAATAGCATTTGCAGATGTTCACGTATCGTAGGGATAGAGCTCTAATGCTTCTTAAAACGTGATATCGTATCTCATTTCTATGTTTCATGATAAGGAATAATATTCATTGCGAAGTGTTATGTAAACCTCGCATTCAATTCAAAAGTATGTAAATGCTACACTTCCTTGCTAGGAAATAGCATTGGCAGATGTCTACGTATCGTAGGGATAGAGTTCTAATGCTTCTTAAAACGTGATATCGTATCTCATTTCTATGTATCATGATAAGGTATAATATTCATTGCGAAGTGTTATGTAAACCTCGCATTCACTTCAAAAGTATGTAAATGCTACAATTCCTTGCTAGGAAATAGCATTTGCAAATGTCTACGTATCGTAGAAATAGAGTTCCAATGCTTCTTAAAACACGATATCGCATCTTATTTCTATGCTTCATGGAAAGATATAATATGATTGGCGAAGTTTTATGTATTCCTCGTCTACACTTCAAATGAATGTAAATGCGACACTTCCTTGCAAGGAAATAGCGTCTGCAGATGTCTACGTATCGTAGCAATAGAGCTCATATGATTCTTAAAACGCGATATCGCATCTCATTTCTATGTTTCATGGTAAGATGTAATATGATTTGCGAAGTGTTATGTATTCCTCCTCTACACTTCAAATGAATGTAAATGCGACACTTCCTAGCTTGGAAATAGCGTCTGCAGATGTCTAGGTATCGTAGCAATAGAGTTCTAATGCTTCTTAAAACGCGATATCGCATCTCATTTCTATGTTTCATGGTAAGATGTAATATGATTTGCGAAGTGTTATGTATTCCTCGTCTACACTTCAAATGAATGTGAATGCGATACTTCCTCGCTAGGTAATAGCGTTTGCAGATGTCTACGTATCGTACCAACAGCTTTCTAATGCTTCTTAAAACGCGATATCGCATCTCATTTCCATGTTTCATGGTAAGATATAATATGATTTGCGAAGTGTTATGTACTCCTCCTCTACACTTCAAATGAATGTAAATGCGACACCTCCTTTCAAGGAAATAGCGTTTGCAGTTGTCTACCTATCGTAGCAATAGTGTTCAAATGCTTTTTAAAACGAGATGTCGCATCTCATTTCAATGTTTCGTGGTAAGATATAATATGATTTGCGAAGTGTTATGTATTCCTCGTCTACACTTCAAATGAATGTGAATGCGACACTTCCTCGCTAGGAAATAGCGTTACCAGATGTCTACGTATCGTAGAAATAGCTTTCTAATGCTTCTTAAAACGCGATATCGCATCTCATTTCTATGTTTCATGGTAAGATATAATATGATTTGTTAAGTGTTATGTATTTCTCGTCTACACTTCAAATGAATGTAAATGCGACACTTCCTAGCAAGGAAATAGTGTTTGCAGATGTCTACGTATCGAAGCAATAGAGTTCAAATGCTTCTTAAAACGAGATAATGCATCTCATATCTGTGTTTCATGATAAGATATAATATTCATTGCGAACTGTTATGCATTCCTCGTCTACGATTAAAATGAAAGTAAATGCGACACTTCCTTGCAAGGAAATAACGATTGCAGATGTCTACGTATCGTAGCAATAGCTTTCTAGTGCTTCTTAAAACGCGATATCGCATCTCATTTCTATGTTTCATGGTAAGATATAATATGATTTGCGAAGTGTTATGTATTCCTCGTCTACACTTCAAATGAATGTAAATGCGACACTTCCTTGCTAGGAAATAGCGTCTGCAGATGTCTAGGTATCGTAGCGATAGAGTTCTAATGCTTCTTAAAACGCGATATCGCATCTCATTTCCATGTTTCATGGTAAGATATAATATGATTTGCGAAGTGTTATGTATTCCTCGTCTACACTTCAAATGAATGTGAATGCGATACTTCCTCGCTAGGAAATAGCGTTTGCAGATGTCTACGTATCGTAGCAGTAGCTTTCTAATGCTTCTTAAAACGAGATATTGCATCTCATTCCTATGTTTCATGGTAAGATATAATATGATTTGCGAAGTGTTATGTATTCCTCGTCTACACTTCAAATGAATGTAAAGCGACACTTCCTTGCTATGAAATAGCGTCTGCAGATGTCTACGTATCGTAGCGATAGAGTTCTAATGCTTCTTAAAACGCGATATCGCATCTCATTTCTATGTTTCATGGTAAGATATAATATGATTTGCGAAGTGTTATGTATTCCTCGTCTACACTTCAAATGAATGTGAATGCGACACTTCCTCGCTAGGAAATAGCGTTTGCAGATGTCTACGTATCGTAGCAATAGCTTTCTAATGCTTCTTAAAACGCGATATCGCATCTCATTTCTATGTTTCATGGTAAGATATAATATGATTTGTTAAGTGTTATGTATTTCTCGTCTACACTTCAAATGAATGTAAATGCGACACTTCCTTGCTAGGAAATAGCGTCTGCAGATGTCTACGTATCGTACCAACAGCTTTCTAATGCTTCTTAAAACGCGATATCGCATCTCATTTCCATGTTTCATGGTAAGATATAATATGATTTGCGAAGTGTTATGTACTCCTCCTCTACACTTCAAATGAATGTAAATGCGACACCTCCTTTCAAGGAAATAGCGTTTGCAGTTGTCTACGTATCGTAGCAATAGCTTTCTAGTGCTTCTTAAAACGCGATATCGCATCTCATTTCTATGTTTCATGGTAAAATATAATATGATTTGCGAAGTGTTATGTATTCCTCGTCTACACTTCAAATGAATGTAAATGCGACTCTTCCTTGCTAGGAAATAGCGTCTGCAGATGTCTAGGTATCGTAGCGATAGAGTTCTAATGCTTCTTAAAACGCGATATCGCATCTCATTTCCATGTTTCATGGTAAGATATAATATGATTTGCGAAGTGTTATGTATTCCTCGTCTACACTTCAAATGAATGAAAATGCGACACTTCCTTGCAAGGAAATAGCTTTTGCAGATGTCTACGTATCGTAGCAATAGAGCTCATATGATTCTTAAAACGCGATATCGCATCTCATTTCTATGTTTCATGGTAAGATGTAATATGATTTGCGAAGTGTTATGTATTCCTCCTCTACACTTCAAATGAATGTAAATGCGACACTTCCTAGCTTGGAAATAGCGTCTGCAGATGTCTAGGTATCGTAGCAATAGAGTTCTAATGCTTCTTAAAACGCGATATCGCATCTCATTTCTATGTTTCATGGTAAGATGTAATATGATTTGCGAAGTGTTATGTATTCCTCGTCTACACTTCAAATGAATGTGAATGCGATACTTCCTCGCTAGGTAATAGCGTTTGCAGATGTCTACGTATCGTGGCAACAGCTTTCTAATGCTTCTTAAAACGCGATATCGCATCTCATTTCCATGTTTCATGGTAAGATATAATATGATTTGCGAAGTGTTATGTACTCCTCCTCTACACTTCAAAAGAATGTAAATGCGACACCTCCTTGCAAGGAAATAGCGTTTGCAGTTGTCTACCTATCGTAGCAATAGTGTTCTAATGCTTTTTAAAACGAGATATCGCATCTCATTTCAATGTTTCATGGTAAGATATAATATGATTTGCGAAGTGTTATGTATTCCTCGTCTACACTTCAAATGAATGTGAATGCGACACTTCCTCGCTAGGAAATAGCGTTTGCAGATGTCTACGTATCGTAGCAATAGATTTCTAATGCTTCTTAAAACGCGATATCGCATCTCATTTCTATGTTTCATGGTAAGATATAATATGATTTGCGAAGTGTTATGTATTCCTCCTCTACACTTCAAATGAATGTAAATGCGACACTTCCTAGCTAGGAAATAGCGTCTGCAGATGTCTAGGTATCGTAGCAATAGAGTTCTAATGCTTCTTAAAACGCGATATCGCATCTCATTTCTATGTTTCATGGTAAGATGTAATATGATTTGCGAAGTGTTATGTATTCCTCCTCTACACTTCAAATGAATGTAAATGCGACACTTCCTTGCCAGGAAATAGCGTTTGCAAATGTCTACCTATCGTAGCAATAGTGTTATAATGCTTCTTAAAACGCGATATCGCATCTCATTTCTATGTTTCATGGTAAGATATAACAAGATTTGCGAAGTGTTATGTATTCCTCGTCTACACTTCAAATGAATGTGAATGCGATACTTCCTCGCTAGGTAATAGCGTTTGCAGATGTCTACCTATCGTAGAAATAGTGTTCTAATGCTTCTTAAAACGCGATATCGCATCTCATTTCTATGTTTCATGGTAAGATATAATATGATTTGCGAAGTGTCATGTATTCCTCGTCTACACTTCAAATGAATGAAAATGCGACACTTCCTTGCAAGGAAATAGCGTTTGCAGATGTCTACGTATCGTGGCAATAGCTTTCTAATGCTTCTTAAAACGCGATATCGCATCTCATTTCTATGTTTCATGGTAAGATATAATATGATTTGTTAAGTGTTATGTATTTCTCGTCTACACTTCAAATGAATGTAAATGCGACACTTCCTTGCAAGGAAATAGCGTTTGCAGATGTCTACGTATCGGAAGCAATAGAGTTCAAATGCTTCTTAGAACGAGATATTGCATCTCATATCTGTGTTTCATGATAAGATATAATATTCATTGCGAAGTATTATGCATTCCTCGTCTACGATTCAAATGAAAGTAAATGCGACACTTCCTTGCAAGGAAATAACGATTGCAGATGTCTTCGTATCGTAGCAATAGCTTTCTAATGCTTCTTAAAACGCGATATCGCATCTCATTTCTATGTTTCATGATAAGATATAATATGATTTGCGAAGTGTTATGTATTCCTCGCCTACACTTCAAATGAATGTAAATGCGACACTTCCTTGCTAGTAAATAGCGTCTGCTGATGTCTAGGTATCGTAGCGATAGTGTTCTAATGCTTCTTAAAATGCGATATCGTATCTCATTTCTATGTTTCATGGTAAGATATAATATGATTTGCGAAGTGTTATGTATTCCTCGTCTAAACTTCAAATGAATGTGAATGCGACACATCCTCGCTAGGAAATAGCGTTTGCAGATGTCTACGTATCGTAGCAATAGAGTTCATATGATTCTTAAAACGCGATATCGCATCTCATTTCTATGTTTAATGGTAAGATATAACATGATTTGCGAAATGTTATGTATTTCTCTTCTACACTTCAAATGAATATGAATGCGATACTTCCTCGCTAGGAAATAGCGTTTGCAGATGTCTACGTATCGTAGCAGTAGCTTTCTAATGCTTCTTAAAACGAGATATTGCATCTCATTTCTATGTTTCATGGTAAGATATAATATGATTTGCGAAGTGTTATGTATTCCTCGCCTACACTTCAAATGAATGTAAATGCGACACTTCCTTGCTAGGAAATAGCGTCTGCAGATGTCTACGTATCGTAGCGATAGAGTTCTAATGCTTCTTAAAACGCGATATCGCATCTCATTTCTATGTTTCATGGTAAGATATAATATGATTTGCGAAGTGTTATGTATTCCTCGTCTACACTTCAAATGAATGTAAATGCGACACTTCCTTGCAAGGAAATAGCGTTTGCAGATGTCTACGTATCGTAGCAATAGAGCTCATATGATTCTTAAAACGCGATATCGCATCTCATTTCTATGTTTCATGGTAAGATGTAATATGATTTGCGAAGTGTTATGTATTCCTCCTCTACACTTCAAATGAATGTAAATGCGACACTTCCTAGCTTGGAAGTAGCGTCTGCAGATGTCTAGGTATCGTAGCAATAGAGTTCTAATGCTTCTTAAAACGCGATATCGCATCTCATTTCTATGTTTCATGGTAAGATATAATATGATTTGCGAAGTGTTATGTATTCCTCGTCTACACTTCAAATGAATGTAAATGCGACACTTCCTTGCAAAGAAATAGCGTTTGCAGATGTCTACGTATCGTGGCAATAGCTTTCTAATGCTTCTTAAAACGCGATATCGCATCTCATTTCTATGTTTCATGGTAAGATATAATATGGTTTGTTAAGTGTTATGTATTTCTCGTCTACACTTCAAATGAATGTAAATGCGACACTTCCTTGCAAGGAAATAGCGTTTGCAGATGTCTACGTATCGTAGCAATAGAGCTCATATGATTCTTAAAACGCGATATCGCATCTCATTTCTATGTTTCATGGTAAGATGTAATATGATTTGCGAAGTGTTATGTATTTCTCCTCTACACTTCAAATGAATGTGAATGCGACACATCCTCGCTAGGAAATAGCGTTTGCAGATGTCTACGTATCGTAGCAATAGCTTTCTAATGCTTCTTTAAACGCGATATTGCATCTCATTTCCATGTTCCATGGTAAGATATAATATGATTTGCGAAGTGTTATGTATTCCTCGTCTACACTTCAAATGAATGTAAATGCGACACTTCCTTGCTGGGAAATAGCGCTTGCAGATGTCTACCTATCGTAGCAATAGGGTTCTAATGCTTCTTAAAACGCGATATCGCATCTCATTTCTATGTTTCATGGTAAGATATAATATGATTTGCGAAGTGTTATGTATTCCTCGTCTACACTTCAAATGAATGAAAATGCGACACTTCCTTGCAAGGAAATAGCGTTTGCAGATGTCTACGTATCGTAGCAATAGAGTTCATATGATTCTTAAAACGCGATATCGCATCTCATTTCTATGTTTCATGGTAAGATATAACATGATTTGCGAAATGTTATGTATTTCTCTTCTACACTTCAAATGAATGTGAATGCGATACTTCCTCGCTAGGAAATAGCGTCTGCAGATGTCTACGTATCGTAGCAGTAGCTTTCTAATGCTTCTTAAAACGAGATATTGCATCTCATTTCTATGTTTCATGGTAAGATATAATATGATTTGCGAAGTGTTATGTATTCCTCGTCTACACTTCAAATGAATGTAAATGCGACACTTCCTTGCAAGGAAATAGCGTTTGCAGATGTCTACGTATCGTAGCAATAGAGCTCATATGATTCTTAAAACGCGATATCGCATCTCATTTCTATGTTTCATGGTAAGATGTAATATGATTTGCGAAGTGTTATGTATTCCTCCTCTACACTTCAAATGAATGTAAATGCGACACTTCCTAGCTTGGAAATAGCGTCTGCAGATGTCTAGGTATCGTAGCAATAGAGTTCTAATGCTTCTTAAAACGCGATATCGCATCTCATTTCTATGTTTCATGGTAAGATATAATATGATTTGCGAAGTGTTATGTATTCCTCGTCTACACTTCAAATGAATGTAAATGCGACACTTCCTTGCTAGTAAATAGCGTCTGCTGATGTCTAGGTATCGTAGCGATAATGTTCTAATGCTTCTTAAAATGCGATATCGCATCTCATTTCTATGTTTCATGGTAAGATATAATATGATTTGCGAAGTGTTATGTATTCCTCGTCTACACTTCAAATGAATGTGAATGCGACACTTCCTCGCTAGGAAATAGCGTTTGCAGATGTCTACCTATCGTAGCAATAGTGTTCTAATGCTTCTTAAAACGCGGTATCGCATCTCATTTCTATGTTTCATGGCAAGATATAATATGATTTGCGAAGTGTTATGTATTCCTCGTCTACACTTCAAATGAATGTAAATGCGACACTTCCTTGCTAGTAAGTAGCGTCTGCTGATGTCTAGGTATCGTAGCGATAGTGTTCTAATGCTTCTTAAAATGCGATATCGCATCTCATTTCTATGTTTCATGGTAAGATATAATATGATTTGCGAAGTGTTATGTATTCCTCGTCTACACTTCAAATGAATGTGAATGCGACACTTCCTCGCTAGGAAATAGCGTTTGCAGATGTCTACCTATCGTAGCAATAGGGTTCTAATGCTTCTCAAAACGCGAAATCGCATCTCATTTCTATGTTTCATGGTAAGATATAATATGATTTGCGAAGTGTTATGTATTCCTCGTCTACACTTCAAATGAATGTGAATGCGACACTTCCTCGCTAGGAAATAGCGTTTGCAGATGTCTACCTATCGTAGCAATAGTGTTCTAATGCTTCTTAAAACGCGGTATCGCATCTCATTTCTATGTTTCATGGCAAGATACAATATGATTTGCGAAGTGTTATGTATTCCTCGTCTACACTTCAAATGAATGTAAATGCGACACTTCCTTGCAAAGAAATAGCGTTTGCAGATGTCTACCTATCGTAGCAATAGATTTCTAATGCTCCTTAAAACGCGATATCGCATCTCATTTCTATGTTTCATGGTAAGGTATAATATGATTTGCGAAGTGCCATGTATTCCTCGTCTACACTTCAAATGAATGTAAATGCGACACTTCCTTGCTAGGAAATAGCGTCTGCAGATGTCTAGGTATCGTAGCAATAGAGTTCTAATGCTTCTTAAAACGAGATATTGCATCTCATATATATGTTTCATGATAAGATATAATATTCATTGCGAAGTGTTATGCATTCCTCGTATACGATTCAAATGAATGTAAATGCGACACTTCCTTGCAAGGAAATAGCGTTTGCAGATGTCTACGTATCGAAGCAATAGAGTTCAAATGCTTCTTAAAACGAGATATTGCATCTCATATCTATGTTTCATGATAAGATATAATATTCATTGCGAAGTGTAATGCATTCCGCGTCTACGATTCAAATGAATGTAAATGCGACACTTCCTTGCAAGGAAATAACGATTGCAGATGTCTACGTATCGTAGCAATAGCTTTCTAATGCTTCTTAAAACGCGATATCGCATCTCATTTCTATGTTTCATGATAAGATATAATATGATTTGCGAAGTGTTATGTATTCCTCGTCTACACTTCAAATGAATGTAAATGCGACACTTCCTTGCAAGGAAATAGCGTTTGCAGTTGTCTACGTATCGTAGCAATAGAGTTCTTATGATTCTTAAAACGCGATATCGCATCTCATTTCTATCTTTCATGGCAAGATATAATATGATTTGCGAAGTGTTATGTATTCCTCGTCTACACTTCAAATGAATGTAAATGCGACACTTCCTTGCAAAGAAATAGCGTTTGCAGATGTCTACGTATCGTAGCAATAGGTTTCTAATGCTCCTTAAAACGCGATATCGCATCTCATTTCTATGTTTCATGGTAAGGTATAATATGATTTGCGAAGTGTTATGTATTCCTCCTCTACACTTCAAATGAATGTAAATGCGACACTTCCTTGCAAGGAAATAGCGTTTGCAGTTGTCTACCTATCGTAGCAATAGTGTTCTAATGCTTCTTAAAACGCGATATCGCATCTCATTTCTATGTTTCATGGTAAGATATAATATGATTTGCGAAGTGTTATGTATTCCTCGTCTACACTTCAAATGAATGTAAATGCGACACTTCCTTGCAAGGAAATAGCGTTTGCAGTTGTCTACCTATCGTAGCAATAGTGTTCTAATGCTTCTTAAAACGCGGTATCGCATCCCATTTCTATGTTTCATGGCAAGATATAATATGATTTGCGAAGTGTTATGTATTCCTCGTCTACACTTCAAATGAATGTAAATGCGACACTTCCTTGCTAGTAAATAGCGTCTGCTGATGTCTAGGTATCGTAGCGATAATGTTCTAATGCTTCTTAAAATGCGATATCGCATCTCATTTCTATGTTTCATGGTAAGATATAATATGATTTGCGAAGTGTTATGTATTCCTCGTCTACACTTCAAATGAATGTGAATGCGACACTTCCTCGCTAGGAAATAGCGTTTGCAGTTGTCTACCTATCGTAGCAATAGTGTTCTAATGCTTCTTAAAACGCGGTATCGCATCTCATTTCTATGTTTCATGGCAAGATATAATATGATTTGCGAAGTGTTATGTATTCCTCGTCTACACTTCAAATGAATGTAAATGCGACACTTCCTTGCTAGTAAATAGCGTCTGCTGATGTCTAGGTATCGTAGCGATAGTGTTCTAATGCTTCTTAAAATGCGATATCGCATCTCATTTCTATGTTTCATGGTAAGATATAATATGATTTGCGAAGTGTTATGTATTCCTCGTCTACACTTCAAATGAATGTGAATGCGACACTTCCTCGCTAGGAAATAGCGTTTGCAGATGTCTACCTAACGTTGTAACGTCAGGCGTACCGCCTGCCACCCTCCGGCGTCCACCTCATCATCCCCAGCATCCGTATCCGGAGCCCCTGCACACGGGCCACCCGCCGACTCGCCGTCCCTACAGAAGGAGACAAAGGTACGAGAGGGAAGAGGGATGCAGCATGCCGCGCCCACGCGCGATCTCCACACACGAGGGGGAGGACTTCACCCCGTATTACGAGGGCGAGGAGCTCTCCGACACATACTGGGTCGAATCCCCAGCGATCACGAAGCCCTATACGTACTTCTCGTACATGTGGGATTAGAATAAGCACACTACTCATATATGTACATACACACCAACACACACCTAGATTTAAGTAAATATATGTATATATTTTATTCATGCACGGTTATGTTCCGTGCACTCGCGCGCACACTCGACGCTCGCGGCTCACGCTTAACGCGGGCCGCGCCCCACTCCGAACGGCCGCCCCACCACGAGGGCCGAGCGGCCGCCCTACTCCGACCGTCCGCCCCACCGCGAGGGCCCAGCGACTCGCGCGCCGCGCGACCCGAGGAGGTCGCGGACGCGAGATCCGAGAGTCAGTTCGTATCTCACCTCCGAACCGGAGAGTTGGTATCTCATCTCCGAACTGGAGAGTTCCCATCTCATCTCCGAACCGAGGAGTTCTAATCCAGCATCCGAACGATGCACTTCCGATCCGAGCAATAGGCTCATTCGCAACGAGCAATTAGCTCTAATGCATTCGTCTCTATCCATACTCCCATAGCGGAGTCCATTCGATACTCTATACTATTTCTAATTCTCATTGTAATCGCTAGTCAGTAACTTAGAATTTAGTCAAGTGTATCTAGTATAGTGAAATCATAGAATATAGTTTATTTTTACCAGATTCAAAGTATCTTTATTCGAGTTCAAGTACAATTCCTTAATTCTAATCCACGGGTACGCTCGCGATTATTCTAATTCTATATCTCATCTACGATAGTCTTGAGGCTCGACGACTAGAGCGAACCAGCGCTTAGTTGCTGCATCCTCACTTCTACCGTGTACAGAGTATCTTGCGCCCAGGTCGATCCCGGTAAGCTAGAGCGAACCAACGCTTAGCCGTGCCGTATTCAACCGAAGTTCAAGTATTCTCGATGAGCCTTGCACCTCCGACAAAGCGTACACGACGCGCGGGTAGGAGAGAGTTTATTCGTCGTCTCGCTCGGGAATACGTGGGTGATGCACCAGAATATTCAATTTCCTACGTTCGAGTCCTGGTTCCTGTGAAGGAGGTTTCCTTCGCTGCACGACCCGTACGAGTCGCCAATCGTCAGGGCCAAACGCCGATACCTGCCAGCCGGAGTCAACCCGCCTGGACGCTTATTCCCGTAGACGTACCTCCGTTCCAGCCGTACGCCGCCGCCATCCCGGTTGCGGATCCAAGGCGCTCCAGGTACCTGGAAAGAGAAATCAGACAGCGGAATCAAGCCTTCGCAAGGTAAGTTTAGTGTTAGTTACCGTTTTATCGAGTCCGAAACGCCAACGAACCCGGTCCGGACGCAATTCGCGTTATTTTCGGGAACGGTTACGACTTTGTGCCACCGTTGCGAGCGCAACCGCACCTCGGGACGTGACACGAAAGTTATTTTTGGTGACAGCGGTGGGATAGCCACGCGTTTCCTCCGGAAATTCCGCCGAAAGGAACCGCGAAACTAGATATGGCAACCCGGACTCCGACAAAAACGCGCCAGCAGACACAGCGAGCCGCCGCGATGGCCAATTCCGAACGCGAAAAACGCACTAGCAGAATGCTTGATTTCCAAGACGCTATCGCCGAGCCTCTTCCTAGTACCGCGCAACAAAATACTTCCGCGAAAACGACCGATCCGAGTAATGCCGCGTTGCTCCAGCAAATAGAAATTTTACGCCGTGAATTAGAATCTATTCGCAGAACGCCTGATTTAACGCGCGACGATACCTTTTCGCTGGATATTCCTCGGGGAAATCCGCTTTACGCACATAATTCGAGCTCTGATTTCAATACAAATAGTTCGCAACACGACGAGCTATCGCTTAAGCAGGCCCTCGAAGCCGTGCCGTCATTCGATGGTCAGAACATTCCCATTCTTCAGTTTACCCGAGCGTGTAAACGCGCTTATGAGCTTATCCCTAATGGGTGCGAGCGAACTTTCACACGCCTGCTTAAGGGAAAACTCAAGGGTCGTGCCTACGCCGCGCTAGAAGACGAGCCATGTTACACAATACTCGAATTAACCGACGTTCTTCGCAGCACATTTTGCTCCATAAAATCAGCTCATCATTATCGGGGTGAACTTGCTAATATATTTATGCGCGCGAACGAGCATATTCTAGATTACATCGGTCGAGTAAAAGATCTTAGAACCGCTATAATTGATTGCGAGAGGCTTGCTCGACGAGACACACCGGAATCGCTCGATGACGTAGACGCGCTCACCCTACAATGTTTTAAAGACGGTCTCATTCCGGAAATTCGAATGCAGATGACGGTAAATTCATTCGGTACATTGCGAGAAACGTTCGCTCGAGTGCGGGAGCTCTATCAAATGCACGAACGTGATTGCAACCGACTAGGTAGATCGCGTGTCGCGCGACCAGAATCGCGCGAAAAACCAGCCGAAATTATTTGCCGAAAATGCAATAATATCGGACATTACGCGACCGAGTGTCGGTTCAGACCGCCATCGCCGTACCGACCGCAGGAATACCGTGACGCTTACTTGCGATCCAGGGACGTACCGCCTCCTACTCGAGGCCCCGCGTACGAACAACCGAGACAAATCGTAGCCAGGGACGCGCCCAAATTTTGTCGCTATTGCAAGACCCCGGGGCACGAAATAGGCGAGTGCCGCAAAAGGCAGTACAACAACGCGGTAAACAAAAATTCGGGAAACGACAATGGCCTCCGCACCCGCCGCGAGACAGGTGGCGAGGCCGCGCACCAAGTCCGTCCTCTCGCCGCGAACAACTCCAACGCGGAAATCGACGAAACGCCGCGATAAATATAACCGGAAAAACTAGCACGCCAAACGTAATTCTAAAATCCGATCTTCTAATTTCACCAACTCGCTTCATGGTGGACACTGGGGCGGAAATAAATATTATAAAACGTTCGGCTCTAAAAGCATCCGCGCGAATCGATAAGTCCGAGATCGTAATAATAACAGGGGTAACCGATGGCAAAACCGCAACCTTAGGGACGGTGAATCTTGTCATTTTCGGTCGCGTCGTTCCTTTTAATGTGGTCGAGGATGATTTTCCCCTTAAACCAAGCGGGATCCTCGGCTCCGGGTTCTGTATGGACGCAGAAATCTCTTTTCCAAATAAAATAATCAAATGGAATGGTAAGAGAATTCCTTTCGAAGACGATATCGAAGCACTCGAGGAACCGTCACCGGACTCGAAAATAAAGCCTCTCCTATCGCCGAAACGTAAACAAGCGCCGCGCACGGAATCTATTCCCCCTCCGCCGCCGCGCCCGCCGCGTAAATCATCGCCTCCGCTGAAACGCGATGCAGCAACGAAATCAAAGCTTCGAACGCAAGACAAAGCAGCTTCTCCGAAGTCAGGAGACCGTATCTCCATTCCACCGAGATCAAATATCGGTATCAAGGTCCGCGTAGTTAATTCGAACCTCGCGGAAGGTATAATTCCTCGTATCGATCTTGCGCCGGGTATATTTTTCGGAAACGCTCTCGTCAGAGTAATTCGGGGCAAAGCGGTAACTCGAATAATTAATTCATCCGACCGCGCCGTCGAAATCGCGTTACCAGAAATCGTACTTGAGCCCGCGCAAATCATGACTCCCCTCCATAAGGAGGAAAGTCCATCGCTCTATCCGGTTTTTTCTAAATCCAACGTATCCGCCGTACCGATCGGCTCATCCCAAAAAGGGAAAACTTCTATTTCTTTCTCGAGTCAGACACCATACTCGACAATCGAAACTCCTCCTTCGCGTTGCAAAATCGCGAATGTTCAACAGATCTCTTATGCTCAGGCGGTTAAAAATAATGTACAACAGGCGCCGTTAAAACAAACATCGAAATCCGCCAATCCTTCGAAATCTCGACTAGATCGAATTCTTAGTCTCCTCCGTCTCGACCACCTCAACGCAGAGGAAAGAGAGCACGTCGTCCGTCTCGTTCAAAGCACGCAGGAGCTTTTTCACATTGAGGGGGATAAATCAGGGCATACGACAGCAACCACGCACAAGATTCCAACCGTCGACGACCGCCCCGTCAATGTGAAACAATACCGTTTCCCACCAGCTCATAAGGAGGAGATTCGACGACAAGTCGACAAATTTTTACAAAATGGTGTCATCTCTCCGTCAAAATCACCATATAATTCGCCATTGTGGGTTGTCCCAAAGAAACCGGACTCCTTGGGCAACAAGCAATGGCGCGTCGTCATCGACTACCGCGCACTCAATGAGAAATCTGTCGCCGATGCCTATCCCCTCCCTTGCATTACCGAGATACTTGATCAGCTCGGGAGCGCGAAGTATTTTAGTACATTCGATCTCGCGAGCGGATTTCACCAGATCCCAATGGAGCCCGCCGATGCTCCCAAAACCGCTTTTTCGACGCCTCACGGGCATTATGAATTTAAAAGAATGCCATTCGGATTAAAAAATGCGCCAGCAACGTTCCAACGACTTATGGACAATGTCCTGTCCGGTCTCCAGGGGAACGAAATTTTCGTCTATTTGGACGACATTGTTATCTACGCTAGCTCTCTTCAAGAACATCGACTTAAATTCGAGAAATTAACTCAACGGCTCAAAGAAGCTAATTTAGTATTGCAGCCGGATAAGTGCGAATTCTTGAGGAGAGAAGTAAGCTATTTGGGTCATATTATCAGTGAGCACGGTGTAAAACCTGACCCTGCGAAAATTAGCGCCGTCAAAAATTTTCCGCGCCCGCGCAACGCGAAACAGATCAAACAATTCCTCGGGCTCGCGGGATACTACAGGCGGTTCATCGCAAATTTTTCTAATATTGCTAAGCCACTTACAAATTTGTTAAAAAAAGACGCGCCCTTTGTATGGCGTAACGAGCAAGAGAATTCACTCGTCAAACTCCGAGATTGCCTATGCGAAGCGCCTATCTTGCAGTACCCCAACTTTAAACAACCATTCGTGATAACGACTGACGCGTCCGCCGAAGCTATTGGTGCTATCTTGAGTCAAGGACCAATAGGCCGCGACTTGCCAATCGCGTACACGTCGCGACTGTTAAACGCTGCGGAGAAAAACTACTCCACGATCGAGAAGGAGTGTCTGGCGATTGTCTACGCCGTCCATTACTTTCGTCCATACATATACGGTAATCAATTCAAACTCGTTACCGACCATCGACCGTTAGTGTGGATGAATTCGGTCAAGGACCCGTCAAGTAGACTCGTACGGTGGAGGCTTAAGTTAGCGGAATTTGACTACGAGATGGTCTATAAAAGTGGAAAAACGAACCTTAATGCGGACGCATTGTCGCGGAATCCCGCTCAAATTTTTCCGCTCTCGTATTCAGAAAACTCGGAGGACGACATCTTCGATGTGCCTCCGGAAACCCGTAAAAAGTATACCACACTAGCGCCTCCTCCTACTCCGGTAACATCAGAACCTGAATTACCGACTCCAGGCACGTCCTTCCGTACCAACACAGCACCACCTCCGCAAGTCGCCAGCGACAGCACCGACTTTTATACTCCTGCTCCAAATGAATTTATCCGACGCGAACCTCTATTTAATTTCAGCCGTGACGCATTATCAACGCGACGAGACAATGTAGTTGTCTTCGTCACGCAATCTGGGCACCCCTATGACACGGGCGCCAAAGATCTAGCGAACACTGAAAAATTCCTCCTAAACAAAAATCACGTTCTTACCAAAGCCAAAGTCATACAAATCGGAAACGAATTCCAAATCCAGCTTCCAATCATCGAACATTCCACCAGATCAATCAATTTCCAGACCGTAATAGAAACATTCAGATCCTTGTGCGACGTTGTAAACGAATTACAATTACAAACATTTAGCATCGCACAAACCTATCTAGACTCCGTATCCTGGTCCCGAATCCAGAAAATCCTTCAGGACCTGTTTTACGAAACAACTGTCCAAATTACGGTCTGCCAGGGCCTCATTAAAACCCCTTCGGTCGAAGAGCGACTGAAAATAATAAGAGAAAACCACGACTCCCCTGTGGGAGGTCACAAAGGGGTTAATAAAACTTATTCTCGCATCAGACAACAATACTTTTGGCCAAACATGAAAACACAAATACAAGAATATATTGGCAAATGTAAAAGTTGTCAGACAGAGAAACTGGTCCGGGTGAAGACCAGACAGCCTCTCACTTTAACCGACACCCCTGGCAGGGCATTCGATAAGATTTCAATGGACGTAATGGGTCCTCTTCCCGAAACTTCCGACGGTTATACAAGTATCCTCACGATCCAAGATCTCCTCACTAAATACTCAGTCGCAGTTCCTCTCAAAACCACCACCGCAGTAGACATTGCCGATGCTCTAATAAAAGAATTCATTTGTAAGTTCGGATGCCCGAAAGGCATACTCACGGACCAAGGTTCGAACTTTATAAATAGCTTGATTAAAGCCATAGCAATCAAATTCCGTATTAAACAATACAAGTCCACTGCGTTCCATCCACAGACAAACGGGTCCGTTGAACGATCTCACCACGTCCTGGCCGAATATCTGAAGCATTACATAGAGTCGAGTAACGATTGGGTGAATTGGTTACCGTATGCAATGTTTTCATACAACACCAGTGTGCACGAGGGTACATTATACACCCCACACGAACTAGTGTTCGGCAGGATAGCTAGGACGCCGTCAGCCACTCCTTTTCAGGACAGCTCTGATAACGAAACCTATAGCGACTATCTTATACAACTTCAGGAGAAAATCTCGAAATCTCAGGATTTGGCTAAAGCCAATCTAGACAATGCGAAACGCCGTTCTAAATATTATTATGACCGAAATCTCAATGTCCAAAACATCGAGGTAGGACAATGGGTCTATCTCTTAAAAGAGCCGAACAAACATAAGTTCCAGGCACAATACTCTGGACCGTACCGTATCCTCGAAATTTTGGGCAACTGTAATGTTAAGCTGAATGTAAAAGGGCGCCATAAAATTGTTCATACGAACAAAATCAAAATTTGTAAACGAATGCATAGTATGCAGAGTGTGGATGCTAGTGAAAAAAAAGTGCGAAAAACTGAAAATGAAGTCAGTGAGAGCAGTGACATTCAAACGAACGCTGAAAGTGAAAGCGACGAAAGTGCCTGTAATCCGAAGGAAGCCCGCAGCCACGGTCCAAACTCCAAACGTTATCGCCAGGATCAACCAGGCGAAAAACCTCAGATTCCGCAGCATCCAGACGACAGGACCAAGAGAAGGATCCAGCATCCCGAAATCTACCCAACAGACAAGAGATCTCGGCATGGCCGAGATTCTTTTTCCAAGGGGGGTGGTGTAACGTCAGGCGTACCGCCTGCCACCCTCCGGCGTCCACCTCATCATCCCCAGCATCCGTATCCGGAGCCCCTGCACACGGGCCACCCGCCGACTCGCCGTCCCTACAGAAGGAGACAAAGGTACGAGAGGGAAGAGGGATGCAGCATGCCGCGCCCACGCGCGATCTCCACACACGAGGGGGAGGACTTCACCCCGTATTACGAGAGCGAGGAGCTCTCCGACACATACTGGGTCGAATCCCCAGCGATCACGAAGCCCTATACGTACTTCTCGTACATGTGGGATTAGAATAAGCACACTACTCACCTATGTACATACACACCAACACACACCTAGATTTAAGTTAATATATGTATATATATTATTCATGCACGGTTATGTTCCGTGCACTCGCGCGCACACTCGACGCTCGCGGCTCACGCTTAACGCGGACCGCGCCCCACTCCGAACGGCCGCCCCACCACGAGGGCCGAGCGGCCGCCCTACTCCGACCGTCCGCCCCACCGCGAGGGCCCAGCGACTCACGCGCCGCGCGACCCGAGGAGGTCGCGGATGCGAGATCCGAGAGTCAGTTGGTATCACATCTCCGAACTGGAGAGTTCCCATCTCATCTCCGAACCGAGGAGTTCTAATCCAGCATCCGAACGATGCACTTCCGATCCGAGCAATAGGCTCATTCGCAACGAGCAATTAGCTCTAATGCATTCGTCTCTATCCATACTCCCATAGCGGAGTCCATTCGATACTTTATACTATTTCTAATTCTCATTGTAATCGCTAGTCAGTAACTTAGAATTTATTCAAGTGTATCTAGTATAGTGAAATCATAGAATATAGTTTATTTTTACCAGATTCAAAGTATCTTTATTCGAGTTCAAATACAATTCCTTAATTCTAATCCACGGGTACGCTCGCGATTATTCTAATTCTATATCTCATCTACGATAGTCTTGAGGCTCGACGACTAGAGCGAACCAGCGCTTAGTTGCTCCATCCTCACTTCTACCGTGTACAGAATATCTTGCGCCCAGGTCGATCCCGGTAAGCTAGAGCGAACCAACGCTTAGCCGTGCCGTATTCAACCGAAGTTCAAGTATTCCCGATGAGCCTTGCACCTCCGACAAAGCGTACACGACGCGCGGGGAGGAGAGAGTTTATTCGTCGTCTCGCTCGGGAATACGTGGGTGATGCACCAGAATATTCAATTTCCTACGTTCGAGTCCTGGTTCCTGTGAAGGAGGTTTCCTTCGCTGTACGACCCGTACGAGCCAGCCGGAGTCAACCCGCCTGGACGCTTATTCCCGTAGACGTACCTCCGTTCCAGCCGTACGCCGCCGCCATCCCGGTTGCGGATCCAAGGCGCTCCAGGTACCTGGAAAGAGAAATCAGACAGCGGAATCAAGCCTTCGCAGGGTAAGTTTAGTGTTAGTTACCGTTTTATCGAGTCCGAAACGCCAACGAACCCGGTCCGGACGCAATTCGCGTTATTTTCGGGAACGGTTACGACTTTGCGCCACCGTTGCGAGCGCAACCGCACCTCTGGACGTGACACACGTACCTCCGTTCCAGCCGTACGCCGCCATCCCGGTTGCGGATCCAAGGCGCTCCAGGTACCTGGAAAGACAAACCAGACAGTAGAATCAAGCCATCACAAGGTAAGTTTCGTGTTAATTACCGTTTTATCGAGTCCGAAACGCCAACGAACCCGGTCCGGAAGCAATTCGCGTTATTTTCGGGAACGGTTACGACTTTGTGCCACCGTTGCGAGCGCAACCGCACCTCGGGACGTGACAATGTAAATGCGACACTTCCTTGCAAAGAAATAGCGTTTGCAGATGTCCACGTATCGAAGCAATAGAGTTCAAATGCTTCTTAAAACGAGATATTGCATCACATATCTATGTTTCATGATAAGATATATTATTCATTGCGAAGTGTTATGCATTCTACGTCTACGATTCAAATGAACGTAAATGCGACACTTCCTTCCTAGGAAATAGCGTCTGCAGATGTCTAGGTATCGTAGCAATAGAGTTCTAATGCTTCTTAGAACGCGATATATCATCTCATTTCTATGTTTCATGGTAGGATATTATATGATTTGCGAAGTGTTATGTATTCCTCGTCTACACTTCAAATGAATGTAAATGCGACACTTCCTTGCAAGGAAATAGCGTCTGCAGATGTCTACGTATCGTAGCAATAGAGTTCTTATGATTCTTAAAACGCAATATCGCATCTCATTTCTATGTTTCATGGTAAGATATAACATGATTTGCGAAGTGTTATGTGTTCCTCGTCTACACTTCAAATGAATGTGAATGCGATACTTCCTCGCTAGGTAATAGCGTTTGCAGAAGTCTACGTATCGTTGCAATAGCTTTCTAATGCTTCTTAAAACGCGATATCGCTTCTCATTTCTATGTTTCATGGTAAGATATAATATGATTTGCGAAGTGTTATGTATTCCTCGTCTACACTTCAAATGAATGTAAATGCGACACTTGCTTGCAAGGAAATAGCGTTTGCAGATGTCTACGTATCGAAGCAATAGAGTTCAAATGCTTCTTAAAACGAGATATTGCATCACAAAGCTATGTTTCATGATAAGATATATTATTCATTGCGAAGTGTTATGCATTCTACGTCTACGATTCAAATGAACGTAAATGCGACACTTCTTTGCTAGGAAATAGCGTCTCCAGATGTCTAGATATCGTAGCAATAGAGTTCTAATGCTTCTTAAAACGCGATATAGCATCTCATTTCTATGTTTCATGGTAAGATATTATATGATTTGCGAAGTGTTATGTATTCCTCGTCTACACTTCAAATGAATATAAATGCGACACTTCCTTGCAAGGAAATAGCGCCTGCAGATGTCTACGTATCGTAGCAATAGAGTTCTTATGATTCTTAAAACGCGATATCGCATCTCATTTCTATGTTTCATGGTAAGATATAATATGATTTGCGAAGTGTCATGTATTCCTCGTCTACAATTCAAATGAATGTAAATGCGACACTTCCTTGCTAGGAAATAGCGTCTGCAGAATTCTAGGTATCGTAGCAATAGAGTTCAAATGCTTCTTGAAACGAGATATTGCATCTCATATCTATGTTTCATGATAAGATATAATATTCATTGCGAAGTGTTATGCTTTCCTCATCTATGATTCAAATGAATGTAAATGCAACACTTCCTTGCTAGGAAATAGCGTCTGCAGATGTCTAGGTATCGTAGCGATAGCTTTCTAATGCTTCTTAAAACGCGATATCGCATCTCATTTCTATGTTTCATGGTACGATATAATATGATTTGCGAAGTGTCATGTATTCCTCGTCTACACTTCAAATGAATGTGACTGCGATATTTCCTCGCTAGGAAGTAGCGTTTGCAGGTGTCTACCTATCGTAGCAATAGAATTCTAATGCATCTTAAAACGCGATATCGCATCACATTTCTATGTTTCATGGTAAGATATAATGTCACGTCCCGAGGTGCGGTTGCGCTCGCAACGGTGGCACAAAGTCGTAACCGTTCCCGAAAATAACGCGAATTGCGTCCGGACCGGGTTCGTTGGCGTTTCGGACTCGATAAAACGGTAATTAACACTAAACTTACCTTGCGAAGGCTTGATTCCGCTGTCTGATTTCTCTTTCCAGGTACCTGGAGCGCCTTGGATCCGCAACCGGGATGGCGGCGGCGTACGGCTGGAACGGAGGTACGTCTACGGGAATAAGCGTCCAGGCGGGTTGACTCCGGCTGGCAGGTATCGGCGTTTGGCCCTGACGATTGGCGACTCGTACGGGTCGTGCGGCGAAGGAAACCTCCTTCACAGGAACCAGGACTCGAACGTAGGAAATTGAATATTCTGGTGCATCACCCAGGTATTCCCGAGCGAGACGACGAATAAACTCTCTCCTCCCCGCGCGTCGTGTACGCTTTGTCGGAGGTGCAAGGCTCATCGAGAATACTTGATCTTCGGTTGAATACGGCACGGCTAAGCGTTGGTTCGCTCTAGCTTACCGGGATCGACCTGGGCGCAAGATATTCTGTACACGGTAGAAGTGAGGATGGAGCAACTAAGCGCTGGTTCGCTCTAGTCGTCGAGCCTCAAGACTATCGCAGATGAGATATGGAATTAGAATAATCGCGAGCGTACCCGTGGATTAGAATTAAGGAATTGTATTTGAATTCGAATAAAGATACTTTGAATCTGGTAAAAATAAACTATATTCTATGATTTCACTATACTAGATACACTTGACTAAATTCTAAGTTACTGACTAGCGATTACAATGAGAATTAGAAATAGTATAAAGTATCGAATGGACTCCGCTATGGGAGTATGGATAGAGACGAATGCATTAGAGCTAATTGCTCGTTGCGAATGAGCCTATTGCTCGGATCGGAAGTGCATCGTTCGGATGCTGGATTAGAACTCCTCGGTTCGGAGATGAGATACGAACTCTCCAGTTCGGAGATGAGTTAGCAACTCTCCGGTTCGGAGGTGAGATACGAACTGACTCTCGGATCTCGCGTCCGCGACCTCCTCGGGTCCCGCGGCGCGCGAGTCGCTGGGCCCTCGCGGTGGGGCGGACGGTCGGAGTAGGGCGGCCGCTCGGCCCTCGTGGTGAGGCGGCCGTTCGGAGTGGGGCGCGGCCCGCGTTAAGCGTGAGCCGCGAGCGTCGAGTGTGCGCGCGAGTGCACGGAACATAACCTTGCATGAATAAAATATATACATATATTTACTTAAATCTAGGTGTGTGTTGGTGTGTATGTACATATATGAGTAGTGTGCTTATTCTAATCCCACATGTACGAGAAGTACGTATAGGGCTTCGTGATCGCTGGGGATTCGACCCAGTATGTGTCGGAGAGCTCCTCGCCCTCGTAATACGGGGTGAAGTCCTCCCCCTCGTGTGTGGAGATCGCGCGTGGGCGCGGCATGCTGCATCCCTCTTCCCTCTCGTACCTTTGTCTCCTTCTGTAGGGACGGCGAGTCGGCGGGTGGCCCGTGTGCAGGGGCTCCGGATACGGATGCTGTGGATGATGAGGTGGACGCCGGAGGGTGGCAGGCGGTACGCCTGACGTTACAATAATATGATTTGCGAAGTGTCATGTATTCCTCGTCTACACTTCAAATGAATGTAAATGCGACACTTCCTTGCTAGGAAGTAGCGTCTGCAGATGTCTAGGTATCGTAGCAATAGTGTTCTAATGCTTCTTAAAACGCGATATCGCATCTCATTTCTATGTTTCGTGGTAAGATATAATATGATTTGCGAAGTCTTATGTATTCCTCGTCTACACTTCAAATGAATGTAACTGTGACACTTCCTTGCAAGGAAATAGCGTTTGCAGATGTCTACGTATCGGAGCAATAGAGTTCTAATGCTTCTTAAAACGCGATATCGCATCTCATTTCTATGTTTCATGGTAAGATATAATATGATTTGCGAAGTGTCATGTATTCCTCGTCTAAACTTCAAATGAATGTAAATGCGACACTTCATTGCAAGGAAATAGCGTTTGCAGATGTCTACGTATCGTAGCAATAGATTTCTAATGCTTCTTAGAACGCGATATCGCTTCTCATTTCTATGTTTCATGGTAAGATATAATATGATTTGCGAAGTGTTATGTATTCCTCGTCTACACTTCAAATGAATGTAAATGCGACACTTCCTTGCAAGAAAATAGCGTCTGCAGATGTCTACGTATCGTAGCAATAGAGTTCTTATGATTCTTAAAACGCGATATCGCATCTCATTTCTATGTTTCATGGTAAGATATAATACGATTTGCGAAGTGTTATGTATTCCTCGTCTACACTTCATATGAACGTTAATGCGACACTTCCTTGCAGGGAAAGTGCGTTTGCAGATGTCGACGTATCGTAGCAATAGAGTTCTTATGATTCTTAAAACGCGATATCGCATCTCATTTCTATGTTTCATGGTAAGATATAATATGATTTGCGTAGTGTTATGTGCTCCTCGTCTACACTTCAAATGAATGTAAATGCGACACTCCCTTGAAAGGAAATAGCGTCTGCAGATGTCTAGGTATCGTAGCAATAGTGTTCAAATGCTTCTTAAAACGAGATATAGCATCTCATATCTATGTTTCATGATAAGATATAATATTCATTGCGAAGTGTTATGCATTCTACGTCTACGATTCAAATGAAAGTAAATGCGACACTTCCTTGTTAGGAAATAGCGTTTGCAGATGTCTACGTATCGTAGCAATATAGTTCTTGTGATTCTTAAAACGCGATATCGCATCTCATTTCTATGTTTCATGGTAAGATATAACACGATTTGCGAAGTGTTATGTATTCCTCGCCTACACTTCAAATGAATGTAAATGCGAAACTTCCTTGCAAGGAAATACCGTTTGCAGATGTCTACGTATCGAAGCAATAGAGTTCAAAGGCTTCTTAAAACGAGATATTGCATCTCATATCTATGTTTCATGATAAGATATAATATTCATTGCGAAGTGTTATGCATTCCTCGTCTACGGTTCAAATGAAAGTAAATGCGACACTTCCTTGCAAGGAAATAGCGTCTGCAGATGTCTAGGTATCGTAGCAATAGAGTTCAAATGCTTCTTAAAACGAGATATAGCATCTCATATCTACGTTTCATGATAAGATATAATATTCATTGCGAAGTGTTATGCATTCCTCGTATACGATTCAAATGAATGTAAATGCGACACTTTCTTGCAAGGAAATAGCGTTTGCAGATGTCTACGTATCGTAGCAATATAGTTCTTGTGATTCTTAAAACGCGATATCGCATCTCATTTCTATGTTTCATGGTAAGATATAACACGATTTGCGAAGTGTTATGTATTCCTCGTCTACACTTCAAATGAATGTAAATGCGACACCTCCTTGGAAAGAAATAGCGTTTGCAGATGTCTACGTATCGTAGCAATATAGTTCTTGTGATTCTTAAAACGCGATATCGCATCTCATTTCTATGTTTCATGGTAAGATATAATATGATTTGCGAAGTGTCATGTATTCCTCGTCTACAATTCAAATGAATGTAAATGCGACACTTCCTTGCTAGGAAATAGCGTCTGCAGATGTCTAGGTATCGTAGCAATAGAGTTCAAATGCTTCTTAAAACGAGATATAGCATCTCATATCTACGTTTCATGATAAGATATAATATTCATTGCGAAGTGTTATGCATTCCTCGTATACGATTCAAATGAATGTAAATGCGACACTTTCTTGCAAGGAAATAGCGTTTGCAGACGTCTACGTATCGTAGCAATATAGTTCTTGTGATTCTTAAAACGCGATATCGCATCTCATTTCTATGTTTCATGGTAAGATATAACACGATTTGCGAAGTGTTATGTATTCCTCGCCTACACTTCAAATGAATGTAAATGCGAAACTTCCTTGCAAGGAAATACCGTTTGCAGATGTCTACGTATCGAAGCAATAGAGTTCAAAGGCTTCTTAAAACGAGATATTGCATCTCATATCAATGTTTCATGATAAGATATAATATTCATTGCGAAGTGTTATGCATTCCTCGTCTACGATTCAAATGAAAGTAAATGCGACACTTCCTTGTTAGGAAATAGCGTCTGCAGATGTCTAGGTATCGTAGCAATAGAGTTCTAATGCTTCCTAAAACGCGATATCGCATCTCATTTCTACGTTTCATGGTAAGATGTAATATGATTTGAGAAGTGTTATGTTTTCGTCGTCTACACTTCAAATGAATGTAAATGTGACACTTCCTTGCAAGGAAATAGCGTTTGCAGATGTCTACGTATAGGAGCAATAGAGTTCTAATGCTTCTTAAAACGCGATATCGCACCTCATTTCTATGTTTCATGGTAAGATATAATATGATTTGCGAAGTGTCATGTTTTCCTCGTCTACACTTCAAATGAATGTAAATGCGACTCTTCCTTGCTAGGAAATAGCGTCTGCAGATGTCTAGGTATCGTAGCAATAGAGTTCTAATGCTTCTATAAACGCGATATCGCATCTCATTTCTATGTTTCATGGTAAGATATTATATGATTTGCGAAGTGTTATGTATTCCTCGTCTACACTTCAAATGAATATAAATGCGACACTTCCTTGCAAGGAAATAGCGTCTGCAGATGTCTACGTATAGTAGCAATAGAGTTCTTATGATTCTTAAAACGCGATATCGCATCTCATTTCTATGTTTCATGGTAAGATATAATATGATTTGCGAAGTGTCATGTATTCCGCGTCTACACTTCAAATGAATGTAAATGCGAGACTTCCTTGCTAGGAAATAGCGTCTGCAGATGTCTAGGTATCGTAGCAATAGTGTTCTAATGCTTCTTAAGACGCGATGTCGCATCTCATTTCTATATTTCATGGTAAGATATAATATGATTTGCGAAGTGTCATGTATTCCTCGTCAACACTTCAAATGAATGTAAATACGACACTTCCTTGCTAGGAAATAGCGACTGCAGATGTCTAGGTATCGTAGCAATAGAGTTCTAATACTTCTTAAAACGCGATATCGCATCTCATTCCTGTGTTTCATAGTAAGATATAATATGATACGCGAAGTGTCATGTATTCCTCGTTTACACTTCAAATGAATGTAAATGCGACACTTCCTTGCTAGGAAATAGCGTCTGCAGAATTCTAGGTATCGTAGCAATAGAGTTCAAATGCTTCTTGAAACGAGATATTGCATCTCATATCTATGTTTCATGATAAGATATAATATTCATTGCGAAGTGTTATGCTTTCCTCATCTATGATTCAAATGAATGTAAATGCAACACTTCCTTGCTAGGAAATAGCGTCTGCAGATGTCTAGGTATCGTAGCGATAGCTTTCTAATGCTTCTTAAAACGCGATATCGCATCTCATTTCTATGTTTCATGGTACGATATAATATGATTTGCGAAGTGTCATGTATTCCTCGTCTACACTTCAAATGAATGTGACTGCGATATTTCCTCGCTAGGAAGTAGCGTTTGCAGGTGTCTACCTATCGTAGCAATAGAATTCTAATGCATCTTAAAACGCGATATCGCATCACATTTCTATGTTTCATGGTAAGATATAATGTCACGTCCCGAGGTGCGGTTGCGCTCGCAACGGTGGTACAAAGTCGTAACCGTTCCCGAAAATAACGCGAATTGCGTCCGGACCGGGTTCGTTGGCGTTTCGGACTCGATAAAACGGTAATTAACACTAAACTTACCTTGCGAAGTCTTGATTCCGCTGTCTGATTTCTCTTTCGAGGTACCTGGAGCGCCTTGGATCCGCAACCGGGATGGCGGCGGCGTACGGCTGTAACGGAGGTACGTCTACGGGAATAAGCGTCCAGGCGGGCTGACTCCGGCTGGCAGGTATCGGCGTTTGGCCCTGACGATTGGCGACTCGTACGGGTCGTGCGGCGAAGGAAACCTCCTTCACAGGAACCAGGACTCGAACGTAGGAAATTGAATATTCTGGTGCATCACCCACGTATTCCCGAGCGAGACGACGAATAAACTCTCTCCTCCCCGCGCGTCGTGTACGCTTTGTCGGAGGTGCAAGGCTCATCGAGAATACTTGAACTTCGGTGGAGTACGGCGCGGCTAAGCGTTGGTTCGCTCTAGCTTACCGGGATCGACCTGGGCGCAAGATATTCTGTATGTACACGGTAGAAGTGAGGATGGAGCAACTAAGCGCTGGTTCGCTCTAGTCGTCGAGCCTCAAGACTATCGCAGATGAGATATAGAAATAGAATAATCGCGAGCGTACCCGTGGATTTAGAATTAAGGAAATGTATTTGAACTCGAATAAAGATACTTTGAATCTGGTAAAAATAAACTATATTCTATGATTTCACTATACTAGATACACTTGACTAAATTCTAAGTTACTGACTAACGATTACAATGAGAATTAGAAATAGTATAAAGTATCGAATGGACTCCGCTATGGGAGTATGGATAGAGACGAATGCATTAGAGCTAATTGCTCGTTGCGAATGAGCCTATTGCTCGGATCGAAAGTGCATCGTTCGGATGCTGGAGGCGAGTTAGGAACTCGTCGGTTCGGAGATGAGATAGGAACTCTCCGGTTCGGAGATGAGTTAGCAACTGACTCTCGGATCTCGCGTCCGCGACCTCCTCGGGTCGCGCGGCACGCGAGTCGCTGGGCCCTCGCGGTGGGGCGGGCGGTCGGAGTAGGGCGGCCGCTCGGCCCTCGTGGTGGGGCGGCCGTTCGGAGTGGGGCGCGGTCCGCGTTAAGCGTGAGCCGCGAGCGTCGAGTGTGCGCGCGAGTGCAACGGAACATAACCGTGCATGAATAAAATATATACATATATTCGCTTAAATCTAGGTGTGTGTTGGTGTGTATGTACATAGGTGAGTAGTGTGCTTATTCTAATCCCACGTGTACGAGAAGTACGTATAGGGCTTCGTGATCGCTGGGGATTCGACCCAGTACGTGTCGGAGGGCTCCTCGCCCTCGTAATACGGGGTGAAGTCCTCCCCCTCGTGTGTGGAGATCGCGCGTGGGCGCGGCATGCTGCATCCTTCTTCCCTCGCGTACCTTTGTCTCCTTCTGTAGGGACTGCGAGTCGGCGGGTGGCCCGTGTGCATGGGCTCCGGATACGGATGCTGGGGATGATGAGGTGGACGCCGGAGGGTGGCAGGCGGTACGCCTGACGTTACAGTTCTAATGCTTCTTAAAACGCGATATCGCATCACATTTCTATGTTTCATGGTAAGATAGAATATGATTTGCGAAGTGTTATGTATTCCTCGTCTACACTTCAAATGAATGTAAATGCGACACTTCCTTGCAAAGAAGTAGCGTTTTCAGATGTCTACGTATCGTAGCAATAGATTTCTAATGCTTCTTAAAACGCGATATCGCATCTCATTTCTATGTTTCATGGTAAGATGTAATATGATTTGCGAAGTGTTATGTATTCCTCGTCTACACTTCAAATGAATGTAAATGCGACATTTTCTTGCTAGGAAATTGCGTTTGCAGATGTCTACCTATCGTAGCAATAGAGTTCTAATGCTTCTTAAAACGCGATATCGCACCTCATTTCTATGTTTCATGGTAAGATATAATATGATTTGCGAAGTGTTATGTATTCCTCGTCTACACTTCAAATGAATGTAAATGCGACACTTCCTTGCAAAGAAATAGCGTTTGCAGATGTCTACGTTTCGTAGCAATAGAGTTCTAATGCTTCTTAAAACGCGATATCGCATCTCATTTCTATGTTTCATGGTAAGATATAATATGATTTGCGAAGTGTTATGTATTCCCCGTCTACAATTCAAATGAATGTAAATGCGACACTTCCTTGCAAGGAAATAGCGTTTGCAAATGTCTACCTATCGTAGCAATAGGGTTCTAATGCTTCTTAAAACGCGATATCGCATCTCAATTCTATGTTTCATGGTAAGATATAATATGATTTGCGAAGTGTCATGTATTCCTCGTCTACACTTCAAATGAATGTAAATGTGACACTTCCTTGCTAGGAAATAGCGTCTGCAGATGTCTAGGTATCGTAGCGATAGAGTTCTAATGCTTCTTAAAACGCGATATCGCACCTCATTTCTATGTTACTTGGTAAGATATAATATGATTTGCGAAGTGTTATGTTCTCCTCGTCTACACTTCAAATGAATGTAAATGCGACACTTCCTTGAAAGGAAATAGCGTCTGCAAATGTCTAGGTATCGTAGCGATAGAGTTCTAAGGCTTCTCAAAACACAATATCGCATCTCATTTCTATGTTTCATGGTAAGATATAATATGACTTGCGAAGTGTGATGTATTCCACGTCTACACTTCAAATGAATGTAAATGCGACACTTCCTTGAAAGGAAATAGCGTTTCCAGATGTCTACCTATCGTAGCAGTAGAGTTCAAATGCTTCTTAAAACGAGATATTGCATCTCATTTCTATGTTTCATGGTAAGATATAATATGATTTGCGAAGTGTCACGTATTCCTCGTCTACACTTCAAATGAATGTAAATGCGACACTTCCTTGAAAGGAAATAGCGTCTGCAGATGTCTAGGTATCGTAGCGATAGAGTTCTAATGCTTCTCAAAACACAATATCGCATCTCATTTCTATGTTTCATGGTAAGATATAGTATGACTTGCGAAGTGTGATGTATTCCACGTCTACACTTCAAATGAATGTAAATGCGACACTTCCTTGAAAGGAAATAGCGTTTCCAGATGTCTACCTATCGTAGCAGTAGAGTTCTAATGCTTATTAAAACGCGATGTCGCATCTCATTTCTATGTTTCATGGTAAGATATAACATGATTTGCGAAGTGTTATGTATTCCTCGTCTACACTTCAAATGAATGTAAATGCGACACTTCCTTGCAAAGAAATAGCGTTTGCAGATGTCTACGTATCGTAGCAATAGAGTTCTAATGCTTCTTAAAACGCGATATCGCATCTCATTTCCATGTTTCTTGGTAAGATATAATATGATTTGCGAAGTGTTATGTATTCCTCGTCTACACTTCATATGAATGTTAATGCGACACTTCCTTGCAAGGAAAGAGCGTTTGCAGATGTCTACGTATCGTAGCAATAGAGTTCTAATGCTGCTTAAGACGCGATATCGCATCTCATTTCTATGTTTCATGGTAAGATGTAATATGATTTGCGAAGTGTTATGTATTCCTCGTCTACACTTCAAATGAATGTAAATGCGACACTTCCTTGCAAGGAAGTAGCGATTGCAGATGTCTACGTATCGAAGCAATAGAGTTCAAATGCTTCTTAATACGAGATATTGCATCTCATATCTATGTTTCATGATGAGATATAGTATACATTGCGAAGTGTCATGTATTCCTCGTCTACACTTCGAATGAATGTAAATGCGACACTTCCTAGCAAGGAAATAGCGTTTGCAGATGTCTACGTATCATAGCAATAGATTTCTAATGCTTCTTAAAACGCGATGTCGCATCTCATTTCTATGCTTCATGGTAAGATATAATATGATTTGCGAAGTGTTATGTATTCCTCGTCTACACTTCATATGAATGTGAAAGCGACACTTCCTTGCAAGGAAATAGCGTCTGCAGATGTCTACGTATCGTAGCAATAGAGTTCAAATGCTTCTTAAAACGAGATATTGCATCTCATTTCTATGTTTCATGGTAAGATATAATATGATTTGCGAAGTGTCATGTATTCCTCGTCTACACTTCAAATGAATGTAAATGCGACACTTCCTTGCTAGGAAATAGCGTCTGCAGATGTCTAGGTATCGTAGCAATAGGGTTCAAATGCTTCTTAAAACGCGATTACGCATCTGTCACGTCGCGGTCTAGGAAAATTTCCGATATAACTCGCGGATGACACGCAGCCAAGTCGCGGAATATAGTCGCTAAATCGCGACGGATGAGGGTTCCGTTGATGGGACGCGAACACTGTTATCACTCGCGGACGCGGTAAATATCAAAGATTCTTACCTTTGCGGCCACTCGTTCAATAATTTTGTTGCAGGTACCGCTGTCGTCTCGGATCGCCTTCCGGGATAGTCGCTGCGTACGGGCTGCGTCGAGGTATCGTCAGCTGGATGAGCTTCCAACGGCTCGGGCTGGAGCGTTGAACCGACGGAAGCAGGACAGCAGGCGCAACTGCAGCGGCAGGGTAGCGGGATGAACCCGTCTCGGAACTGATGTACTCACGAAATAATCGTCGAAGGAGGTTTTTACGTCCCGCACGACGCGTTCTTCGTTTAGCGGCGCGGCACATTCAAAACGTAATTCGTCTGGCTGGATACGAGTCGGTAAGCGGCGGTCCGCTCTAGCCTTGTCGGTCCAGGAGAACGAAGAATCGCTTTATAACTTCGAACAGTCAATGCTTATCATTCAACAGAGTTAAGCGGCGGTCCTCTCTAACTAAGTCGAATTCAAAACAATGGACTTATTCGAAGAGTGAATGTGTGTTTCGAGTACGCGAATACCGTAGAATGTATGAGGGTATTAGAAATAATTGCAAGTGGAATATGTAAAATAAAACAAAGATATATTCTAATATAAAACCTACGCTTACACTTAACTTTCCCTAAACTAGATTAAAGTAGATTTTGTACGAACTAGAACTTGGACGGATATGAACTTAGAATCAAGACACCTCGAAGTGAGGTGATGGAACGGCCCTAAGGCATTGGATTGAAGTGAAGTCGAGCGAGTTCGGATAAGAAGTGACTATCGTCTCGCGTGCACGCGACCTCCTCGGATCGCGTGGCGCGCGAGTCGCTGGGCCCCGCGGTGGGGATGGACGGTCGAGGTAGGGCGGCCGCACGGCCCTCGCGGTGGGGCGGCCGGCCGGAGTGGGGCGCGGCTCGCGTTCAGCGTGAGCCGCGCGCGTCCAGTGCGCGCGTGAGCGCGTCGCAACTTACAAATTAACGAACTTAGTCTTAGAAATACATATGTGTGTTGTTCGTGTTACAATGGATGTGTCGTGTACTTAGATCTAGGATTTTAGTATCTACGTGTATATACGTTCGAATAATATGTATATGGACGCGTTATAGCGGGCGATTCGATGCGTTGTTCCTCAGATGCCTCGTATGTCGCTGGATACGCGCGATAGCGCGGTCGAATGGTCGAACTCCTGGGTTGATGCTGCGGCTTGGCTGCCTTGGCTCGGCTGTAGGGCGGTACCCTCGTGTGCGGATGTGCTCGTCTCGTACGCTCAGGTGCAGCTTGTTGCAGGTAAGATGCTGCTGGATGCTGCGGGAGGCGCTGGAGGGTGTACGGCGGTACGCCGGACGTCACACCTCCCCCCTCAAAAAAGGAATCTTGGCGGTGCCAAGATCTCCTGACTGGCGGATGTGAGCTTGGATATGTCTCCATGGTTGTTGCACTGCCGGTTGGCTGCCTTGTTTCTGCCGAATCCCTGCTGTCGAATCCATAGCTGGCTCGTTTCACCTCTGCGGAGTGACCTTCGTAGCTGGTGACGGAAGTTTCGGTGCTGGATACCCTTGCTTCGGCACTATCGTCACTAACACTATTACCACTGGCACTGATACTAAAGTTTCTCGCGTTCGATTCGCTCTGAGTTTGTTCATTCTCAGTCTTTTGCTGTTTCACACTACTCATACGTTTACATGGTTTTAATTTATTCGCATGGACAATCTTATATTTACTCTTAATAGCTAGTTTCACGTTATTATTGCTCAGAATTTCAAGTATTCTATATGGGCCTACATATTGGGATTGAAATTTATGCTTGTTAGGTTCTCTAAGTAAAAATACCCACTGACCGACTTTGAAATTCTGAACATTTTGCTTCTTATCATAGTAATATTTCGCGCGACGCTTCGCTTTGTCTAGATTCTCTCTCGCTATTTTCTGGGAAGTCGTAATTTTATCGTTTAAGTTTATTAAATAGTCCGAGTAAGTTTCGTTCTCTGTGCTATCCTGGAATGGTGTGTCTGATGGGGTTCTCGCAATACGACCGAAAACGAGTTCGTGGGGTGTATAGAGGGTACCTTCGTGTACGCTTTTATTGTAGGAGAACATGGCATACGGGAGCCATCTCTGCCAATCGCCACTGGTGTCGATGTTATGCTTTAAGTATTCCGCCAGGACGTGGTGTGATCTTTCCACCGATCCGTTCGTTTGTGGGTGGAAAGCTGTGGATTTGTATTGCTTTATTCGAAATTTTATGGCGATGGCTTTAATTAAACTATTTATAAAGTTGGAGCCCTGGTCGGTAAGAATTCCTTTTGGACATCCAAATCTGCAGATAAAGCCGGTAATGAGGGCATCTGCTATGTCGACGGCGGTAGTTTGTTTTAACGGGATAGCAATGGAGTATTTTGTTAGAAGGTCCTGGATCGTGAGAATGTTAGTGTATCCCTCGGGCGTTACTGGAAGTGGCCCCATGACATCCATAGATATCTTATCGAACGCGCAGCCCGGTGTATCCGTTAAAGTTAAGGGCTGTCTCGTTTTTACGCGAACTAACTTCTCTAGTTGACAACTCCGACATTTGTTAATATAATTCTGAATTTCGTTCTTCATATTGGGCCAATAATATCTTTCTCTGATACGGGAGTATGTCTTATTAACTCCTTTGTGACCACCTACCGGTGAGTCGTGATTTTCGCGAATAATTTTCTCTCTATTTTGTTCCGCGGGTATATGAATGAGGCCTTGACAGACTGTGATTTGAAGTGTGGTCTCGTAAAATAGGTCTTGCAATGCTGTTCGAAGTTGAAACCACGTAACCGAGTCTAATGCGGTCTGCGCGATGCTAAAAGTTGTTAATTGCAGTTCAAAGATTACATCGTACAACGAACGGAGAGATTCTATTACTACTTGGTAGTCTATTGCGCGTTTCTCGTGCTCTATTACGGGTAATTGAATTTGATAGAAGTTGTCTATTTTGGTTACTTTGGCCTTTGTCAGATTAATGTTTGATTCGTGTGTAAAAAATTTTCCCGATTTTTCTATTTGATTAGCGCCGGCGTCGTAGGGGCGTCCGGAAGTTGTTATGAATATAACGTGATTGTCGCGCCTAGTGGCGATGGTATCTCTCGTGTACTTAAAAAGCGGTTCGTACCGAACGTGCTCGGTCGGTAAAGGGGCTGCTGCGGTATGGTTATCATCTGAAATCGGTGAGGGTGGAGGAGGAGGAGGAATTGCGGATTTCTTTGAATGATGAGGTTTTGGATACGGATCGAATATATTCTCGTCGGATGAGGGTGATTGCATGAGAGGACAGACTTTGACGGGATTACGGGATAAGGCGTCTGCGTTCAAATTCGTCTTACCGGTCTTATAAACCATCTCGTAATCATACTCCGCGAGCTTTAGCCTCCACCTCACAAGACGGCCGGATGGATCCTTGACGGAGTTCATCCACACCAGTGGACGATGGTCGGTTACTAATTTAAATTGATTTCCGTAAACATACGGTCTGAACTGGTGTACCGCATAAACGATCGCGAGGCACTCTTTTTCTATTGTCGAGTAGTTTTTCTCGGCGGAGTTTAGGAGTCGCGATGTATACGCGATCGGAAGGTCGCGGCCTATCGGGCCTTGGCTCAAAACTGCGCCGATTGCATCCGCTGATGCATCGGTAGTGATTACAAAAGGTAATTTAAAATTTGGAAATTGTAGAATTGGCGCTTCGCATAGTGCATCTCGTAAATAAACGAACGCGTTTTGTTGCTCGTTTCGCCATACGAACGGGATATCCTTTTTTAATAAATTTGTTATCGGCTTTGCGATATTGGAAAAATTTTCTATAAAGCGTCTGTAGTAACCCGCGAGTCCCAGAAATTGTTTTACTTGTTTGGGGTTCGTAGGACGCGGAAAGTTTCGGACGGCGCTTATTTTCGAAGGGTCGGGTTTCACGCCACTTTCGCTAATGACGTGCCCGAGATAACTAACCTCGCGGCGGAGGAACTCGCACTTATCGGGTTGAAGTGCCAAGTTCGCTTCTCGGAGTCTGTTTGTTAGTTTTATATACTTGGCCGCATGCTCTTGGAGCGAGCTCGCGTAAACAACTATGTCGTCTAGGTATACGAATAGTTCGTTTCCCTGTAATCCCGCAAGCACGCTGTCCATTAAGCGTTGAAATGTGGCGGGCGCGTTTTTGAGCCCGAATGGCATCCTCGTAAATTCGAAATGCCCATGTGGCGTTGAAAACGCGGTTTTATGGGCGTCAGCGGGTTCCATCGGTATCTGGTGAAACCCGCTGGCTAAATCGAAGGTACTGAAATACTTGGCACTGCCAAGCTGGTCAAGTATTTCAGTTATACAAGGCAAAGGATATGCGTCGGCGATCAACTTCTCGTTTAACGCGCGATAATCGATGACGACTCGCCAGCACTTTTTCCCTTGCGAATCCGCTTTCTTTGGGACGACCCAAAGAGGGGAGTTATACGGTGATTTGGAATCGCGAATGATGCCGTTACGTAACAGGGTCTCGACTTGCGTTCGAATTTCCTCTTTGTGTGCGGGCGGAAAGCGATACTGCTTAACATTGATTGGTCTGTCGTCGACCGTGGGAATTTTATGAGTCGTCGCAGTGGTGTGGCCCAAAACATCGCCTTCGATGTAGAATAATCCTGGCTTTTGGTTATTAAATCGATTACATGGCGCTTTTCTTCGTCGTTCAGATGCTCGAGTCGCAAGAGGTTGATTACCTGCTCTAGGCGGGATTTCGATGCGGTTGCGGAGGGTCGAGTCGGTGCGATTTTTGCGGTCGATTTGGTTACCTGCGCGTAGGTTAATTGTCTCTGGGCGCAAAGAGGAGATTCGAGCTCGAAACACGGCGTCGTACGCGGAGCTGTATTATTTGACTTTCCCTTTTGGGATTTGCCGGACGGGTCGGCGACACTTGATTTCGACATATCGTTCGATTCGGAAATTTGTGAAAAAATTGGAAAGAGCGCGAGGCTGTCTTCCTTTGCATTTGATGACATAATTTCAACTGGCTCTAGTTTGATTGGAGGTAGGGCGAATTCGACCGTTTTATCGGTAGAGTTAATTACCCTGGCTATCGCCGTATCTCCCGCAACTTTCACCAGTGCGTTGCCGAAATAGATTCCCGGCGCTATGTCGATGCGGGGAATTATCCCCTCGGGAAGATGCGAATTAATTATTCGGACTCTTATCCCTACGTTCATACGCGGCGGTACTGATATTTGCTCGCTTTTAAAAAAATTTTTAGCGGATTTTCGAGGCTCTTTGGAGGGTTTCGCGGCGCGTTTTGCTTCCTCTAGAGCTTTCGGCGGTTTTTCAATCGGATTATTTACTTTTTCGGAGGTTTCCGAAAGCTTTCTTCCTGAATTAGGGATAAGCTTGTCCTCCGTGGAAGAAATATCGCGACAGAAACGAATCGTTTTCCCGTGCCATTTAATCTCTTTTTTCGGAAAAGAGATTTCCGCGTCAGCGCAGAAACCTGAGCCTAATATCCCGTCTGGGCCGAGAGGGAAATCGTCGTTAACTACATTAAATGGCACGACGCGACCGAATAAAACGATATTAATAGTCCCGATGGTTTTGGTTTGACCATTCGTGACTCCCGTGATAATCAACGTCTCTGAAGGATCGATTCGGGCAGATAAAGATAACGCGGACCGTTTCACGACGTTAATTTCGGCGCCGGTATCAATCATGAACTCGGTACTTTTCAATAGGGTGTCCGAATTCAGGATAACACTCGGCGTGTTGGTTTTTCCGGTGAGGTTTATTGCTGCACCGTATCGTCGTCCTCGGTTGTCGGGTTGTTCGTTGCGAGAGATCGTATATTTCGGTTGACCTCGCGGCCCGTCTCGCGGCGCGGCGGGAGGCCGTTCCCGTTTCCCGAAGCCCTGACATTATTATAATACTGCCTTTTCCTGCACTCTTCTAACTCGTGGCCCGGTGCCTTGCAGTATCTACAAAATTTTTCGCGCGGCGTAACCGGTCGCGGATTTTCATAGGCGGTTCTTCGTGCAGGAATTTCGCGTGAAGTGGCGGAAGGATAAGTATACGATGGTTGTCGTGGGGGTGGTAATCTAACCCGGCAGTCTCTGGCGTAGTGCCCGATATTATTGCACCTCGAACAGGTAACGTCGTTTCGTTTAGCTCGAGACTCTAGTCGCGGGGGAGAATTTATTAATCGCTCGCAGTCCAGCTCGTAGCGCTTGAACAGTTCGCGAGCGCGTGTGAAAGCCTCTTGCGGCGAGTGAAGCTGTTGCATGGGGATCTGTGTACGGATTTCCGGAATTAATCCGTCGACGAAACACCGAAGTGTTAATTCATCTACATCGGACGAGTTTTCCGACGCATAAGGCGATAGGCGTTCGCAGTCAATAATTGCAGAGCGTAAATCTTTGACGCGGCTAATAAAATCGAGTATATGCTCGTCCTGTTTCATATAGATATTTGTTAACTCTCCGCGATAATGATGCGCGGATCGAGATGTGCCGAACGAATTTCGTAGAAGGTCCGTGAGCTCTAATACCGTATTACAGGATTCGTCTTCGAGTGCTAAATATGCGCGGCCCTTTAGCTTACTTTTAACTAAGCGTGTAAACGTACGTTCGCACCCGTTTGGAATCAACTCAAATGCGCGTTTACAAGCCCTAGTGAATTGTAGGACAGGTATATTCTGTCCGTCAAAATTGGGGACGGCTTCGAGAGCCTGCTTTAATAATAGTTCATCGTGGCGATACACTATGTCCGCGTTCGCGCTTTGCGTAGGGGTCGAATTTAAACGTGGGATCTCTAACGAAGCTGTGTCGGTACAAGTTAAGTTCTGAGAACGGCGAAGTGTCTCGAGTTCGCGGCGCAGTTCGTCGATCTGTTGCATTAACGCGATAGTATTATCGGCGGTCTCGGAGGTTCGCGGAAGCGGATCAGCATGTGCGTCATGGAATTCGATCCTGCGAGCAACGTGATGCTCTTTGTCTGTGTCGGCGCCTGCGGCGGTGCCTCGGGGCGGCTGGTGGCGAGTTTTAACCGGCGTACGCGTCGCCATGGCTGGTCACGTCTCTTCGTAGCGGAATTTCTAGATTCGACGCGAAGCTATCCCACCGCTGTCACCAAATTTCGTGTCACGTCGCGGTCTAGGAAAATTTCCGATATAACTCGCGGATGACACGCAGCCAAGTCACGGAATCTAGTCGCTAAATCGCGACGGGTGAGGGTTCCGTTGATGGGACGCGAACACTGTTATCACTCGCGGACGCGGTTAATATCAAAGATTCTTACCTTTGCGGCCACTCGTTACTGCAGTTGTTTCAATAATTTTGTTGCAGGTACCGCTGTCGTCTCGGATCGCCTTCCGGGATAGTCGCTGCGTAAGGGCTGCGTCGAGGTATCGTCAGCTGGATGAGCCTCCAACGGCACGGGCTGGAGCCTTGAATCGACGGAAGCAGGACAGCAGGCGCAACAGCAGCAGGGTAGCAGGATAAACCCGTGTCGGAACTAATGTACTCACGAAATAATCGTCGAAGGAAGTTTTTACGTCCCGCACGACGCGTTCTTCGTTTAGCGGCGCGGCACATTCAAAACGTAATTCGTCTGGCTGGGTACGAGTCGGTAAGCGGCGGTCCGCTCTAGCCTTGTCGGTCCAGGAGAACGAAGAATCGATTTATACCTTCGGACAGTCAATGCTTATCATTCAACAGAGTTAAGCGGCGGTCCTCTCTAACTAAGTCGAATTCAAAACAATGGACTTATTCGAAGAGTGAATGTGTGTTTCGAGTACGCGAATACCGTAGAATATATGAGGGTATTAGAAATAATTGCAAGTGGAATATGTAAAATAAAACAAAGATATATTCTAATATAAAACCTACGCTTACACTTAACTTTCCCTAAACTAGATTAAAGTAGACTTAGTACGAACTAGAACTTGAACGGATATGAACTTAGAATCAAGACACCTCGAAGTGAGGTGATGGAACGGCCCTAAGGCATTGGATTGAAGTGAAGTCGAGCGAGTTCGGATAAGAAGTGACTATCGTCTCGCGTGCACGCGACCTCCTCGGATCGCGTGGCGCGCGAGTCGCTGGGCCCCGCGGTGGGGATGGACGGTCGAGGTAGGGCGGCCGCACGGCCCTCGCGGTGGGGCGGCCGGCCGGAGTGGGGCGCGGCTCGCGTTCAGCGTGAGCCGCGCGCGTCCAGTGCGCGCGTGAGCGCGTCGCAACTTACAAATTAACGAACTTAGTCTTAGAAATACATATGTGTGTTGTTCGTGTTACAATGGATGTGTCGTGTACTTAGATCTAGGATTTTAGTATCTACGTGTATATACGTTCGAATAATATTTATATGGACGCGTTATAGCGGGCGATTCGATGCGTTGTTCCTCAGATGCCTCGTATGTCGCTGGATACGCGCGATAGCGCGGTCGAATGGTCGAACTCCTGGGTTGATGCTGCGGCTTGGCTGCCTTGGCTCGGCTGTAGGGCGGTACCCTCGTGTGCGGATGTGCTCGTCTCGTACGCTCAGGTGCAGCTTGTTGCAGGTCAGATGCTGCTGGATGCTCCGGGAGGCGCTGGAGGGTGTACGGCGGTACGCCGGACGTCACACATCTCATTTCTATGTTTCATGGTAAGATATAATATGATTTGCGAAGTGCTATGTATTCCTCGCCTACACTTCAAATGAATGTAAATGCGACACTTCCTTGCAAGGAAATAGCGTTTGCAGATGTCTACGTATCGTAGCAATAGTGTTCTTATGATTCTTAAAACGCGATATCGCATCTCGTATCTATGTTTCATGATAAGATATAATATTCATTGCGAAGTGTTATGCATTCCTCGTCTACGATTCAAATGAATATAAATGTGACACTTCCTTGCAAGGAAATAGCGTTTGCAGTTGTCTACGTATCGTAGCAATAGAGTTCTTATGATCCTTAAAAAGCGATATCGCATCTCATTTCTATGTTTTATGGTAAGATATAATATGATTTGCGAAGTGTCATGTATTCCTCGTCTACACTACAAATGAATGTAAATGCGACACTTCCTTGCAAGGAAATAGCGTCTGCAGATGTCTAGGTATCGTAGCAATAGAGTTGAAATGCTTCTTAAAACGAGATATTGCATCTCATATCTATGTTTCATGATAAGATATAATATTCATTGCGAAGTGTTATGCATTCGTCGTCTACGATTCAAATGAATGTAAATGCGACACCTCCTTGCAAGGAAATAGCGTTTGCAGATGTCTACGTATCGTAGCAATGGAGTTCTTATGATACTTAAAACGCGATATCGCATCTCATTTCTATGTTTCATGGTAAGATATAATATGATTTGCGAAGTGTCATGTATTCCTCGTCTACACTTCAAATGAATGTAAATGCGACCCTTCCTTGCTAGGAAATAGCGTCTGCAGATGTCCAGGTATCGTAGCAATAGAGTTCAAATGCTTCTTAAAACGAGATATTGCATCTCATATCTATGTTTCATGATAAGATATAATATTCACTGCGAAGTGTTATGCATTCCTCGTCAAGGATTCAAATGAATGTAAATGCGACACTTCCTTGCAAGGAAATAGCGTTTGCAGATGTCTACCTATCGTAGCAATAGAGTTCTAATTCTTCGTAAAACGCTATATCGCATCTCATTTCTATGTTTCATGGTAAGATATAATATGATTTGCGAAGTGTTATGTATTCCTCGTCTACACTTCAAATGAATGTAAATGCGACTCTTCCTTGCAAAGAAATAGCGTTTGCAGATGTCTACGTATCGTAGCAATAGATTTCTAATGCTTCTTAAAACGCGATATCGCATCTTATATCTATGTTTCATGATAAGATATAATATTCATTTCGAAGTGTTATGCATTCCTCGTCTACGATTCAATGAATGTAAATGCGACACTTCCTTGCAAGGAAATAGCGTTTGCAGATGTCTACGTATCGTAGCAATAGAGTTCTTATGATTCTTAAAACGCGATATCGCATCTCATTTCTATGTTTCATGGTAAGATATAATATGATTTGCGAAGTGTTATGTATTCCCCGTCTACACTTGAAATGAATGTAAATGCGACACTTCCTTGCAAAGAAATAGCGTTTGCAGATGTCTACGTATCGTAGCAATAGATATGTAATGCTTCTTAAAACGCAATATCGCATCTCATTTCTATGTTTCATGGTAAGATATAATATGATTAGCGACGTGTCATGTATTCCTCGTCTACACTTCAAATGAATGTAAATGCGACACTTCCTAGCAAGGAAATAGCGTTTGCAGATGTCTACGTATCGTAGCAATAGATTTCTAATGCTTCTTAAAACGCGATATCGCATCTCATTTCTATGTTTCATGGTAAGATATAATATGATTTGCGAAGTGTCATGTATTCCTCGTCTACACTTCAAATTAATGTAAATGCGACACTTCCTTGCAAGGAAATAGCGTCTGCAGATGTCTACGTATCGTAGCAGTAGATATCCAATGCTTCTTAAAACGCGATATCGCATCTCATTTCAATGTTTCGTGGTAAGATATAATATGATTTGCGAAGTGTCATGTATTCCTCGTCTACACTTCAAATGAATGAAAATGCGACACTTCCTAGCAAGGAAATAGCGTATGCAGATGTCTACGTATCGTAGCAAAAGATTTCTAATGCCTCTTAAACCGCGATATCGCTTCTCATTTCTATGTTTCATGGTAAGTTATAATATGATTTGCGAAGTGTCATGTATTCCTCGTCTACACTTCAAATTAATGTAAATGCGACACTTCCTTGCAAGGAAATAGCGTCTGCAGATGTCTACGTATCGTAGCAATAGGGTTTTTATGATTCTTAAAACGCGATATTGCATTTCATTTCTATGTTTCATGGTAAGATATAATATGATTTGCGAAGTGTTATGTATTCCTCGTCTACACTTCAAATGAATGTAAATGCGACACTTCCTTGCAAAGAAATAGCGTCTGCAGATGTCTACGTATCATAGCAATAGATTTCTAATGCTTCTTAAAACGCGATATCGCATCTCATTTCTATGTTTCATGGGAAGATATAATATGATTTGCGAAGTGTTATGTATTCCTCGTCTACACTTCAATTGAATGTAAATGCGACACTTCCTTGCAAGGAAATAGCGTTTGCAGATGTCTACCTATCGTAGCAATAGAGTTCTAATGCTTCTTAAAACGCGATATCGCATCTCATTTCTATGTTTCATGGTAAGACATAATGTGATTTGCGAAGTGTTATGTATTCCTCGTCTACACTTCAAATGAATGTAAATGCGACACTTCCTTGCTAGGAAATAGCGTCTGCAGAAGTCTAGGTATAGTAGCAATAGAGTTGAAATGCTTCTTAAAACGAGATATTGCATCTCATATCTATGTTTCATGATAAGATATAATATTCATTGCGAAGTGTTATGCATTCCTCGTCTACGATTCAAATGAATGTAAATGCGACACCTCCTTGCAAGGAAATAGTGTTTGCAGATGTCTACGTATCGTAGCAATGGAGTTCTTATGATACTTAAAATGCGATATCGCATCTCATTTCTATGTTTCATGGTAAGATATAATATGATTTGCGAAGTGTCATGTATTCCTCGTCTACACTTCAAATGAATGTAAATGCGACACTTCCTTGCTAGGAAATAGCGTCTGCAGATGTCTAGGTATCGTAGCAATAGAGTTGAAATGCTTTTTAAAACGAGATATTGCATCTCATATCTATGTTTCATGATAAGATATAATATTCATTGCGAAGTGTTATGCATTCCTCGTCTACGATTCAAATGAATGTAAATCCAACACCTCCTTGCAAGGAAATAGCGTTTGCAGATGTCCAGGTATCGTAGCAATAGAGTTCAAATGCTTCTTAAAACTAGATATCGCATCTCATTTCTATGTTTCATGGTAAGATATAATATGATTTGCGAAGTGTTATGTATTCCTCGTCTACACTTCAAATGAATGTAAATGCGACCCTTCCTTGCAAGGAAATAGCGTTTGCAGATGTCTACCTATCGTAGCAATAGATTTCTAATGCTTCTTAAAACGCGATATCGCATCTCATTTCTATGTTTCATGGTAAGATATAACATGATTTGCGAAGTGTAATGTATTCCTCGTCTACACTTCAAATGAATGTAAAAGCGACACTTCCTTGCAAAGAAATAGCGTTTGCAGATGTCTACGTATCGATGCAATAGAGTTCAAATTCTTCTTAAAACGCTTCTTAAAACGAGATATTGCATCTCATATCTATGTTTCATGATAAGATATAATATTCATTGCGAAGTGTTATGCATTCCTCGTCTACGATTCAAATGAACGTAAGTGCGACACTTCCTTGCAAGGAAATAGCGTTTGCAGATGTCTACGTATCGAAGCAATAGAGTTCAAATGCTTCTTAAAACGAGATATTGCATCTCATATCTATGTTTCATGATAAGATATAATATTCATTGCGATGTGTTATGCATTCCTCGTCTACGATTCAAATGAATGTAAATGCGACACTTCCTGGCAAGGAAATAGCGTTTGCAGATGTCTACGTATCGTAGCAATAGAGTTCTTATGATTCTTAAAACGCGATATCGCCTCTCATTTCTACGTTTCATGGCAAGATAGAATATGATTTGCGAAGTGTTATGCATTCCTCGTCTACGATTCAAATGAATGTAAATGCGACACTTCCTTGCAAGGAAATAGCGTTTGCAGAAGTCTACGTATCGTAGCAATGGAGTTCTTATGATACTTAAAACGCGATATCGCATCACATTTCTCTATTTCATGGTAAGATAAAATATGATTTGCGAAGTGTCATGTATTCTTCGTCTGCACTTCAAATGAATGTAAATGCGACACTTCCTTGCTAGGAAATAGCGTCTGCAGATGTCTGGGTATCGTAACAATAGAGTTCAAATGCTTCTTAAAACGAGATATTGCATCTCATATCTATGTTTCATGATAAGATATAATATTCATTGCGAAGTGTTATGCATTCCTCGTATACGATTCAAATGAATGTAAATGCGACACTTCCTTGCAAGGAAATAGCGTTTGCAGTTGTCTACGTATCGTAGCAATAGAGTTCTTATGATTCTTAAAACGCGATATCACATCTCATTTCTATGTTTTATGGTAAGATATAATATGATTTGCGAAGTGTTATGTATTCCTCGTCTACACTTCAAATGAATGTAAATCCGACACTTCCTTGCAAGGAAACAGAGTTTGCAAATGTCTACCTGTCGTAGCAATAGTGTTCTAATGCTTCGTAAAACGCGATATCGCATCTCATTTCTATGTTTCATGGTAAGATATAATATGATATGCGAAGTGTTATGTATTCCTCGTCTACACTTCAAATGAATGTAAATGCGACACCTCCTTGCAAGGAAATAGCGTTTGCAGATGTCTACGTATCGAAGCAATAGAGTTAAAATGCTTCTTAAAACGAGATATTGCATCTCATATCTATGTTTCATGATAAGATATAATATTCATTGCGAAGTGTTATGCATTCCTCATCTACGATTCAAATGAATGTAAATGCGACACTTCCTTGCTAGGACATAGCGTCTGCAGATGTCTCCGTATCGTAGCAATAGATTTCTAATGCTTCTTAAAACGCGATATCGTATCTCATTTCTATGTTTCATGGTAAGATATAATATGACTTGCGAAGTGTCATGTATTCCTCGTCTACACTTCAAGTGAATGTAAATGCGACACTTCCTTGCAAGGAAGTAGCGATTGCAGATGTCTACGTATCGATGCAATAGAGTTCAAATT